>NW_023045016.1:0-117071 GCF_011762505.2 Arvicanthis niloticus | reverse complement strand
AAGCTGACAGCAGCTGATAAGGCTGTCTCCTTATAGTGTCCCCCAGAGTCTGACATACTCAGAGGCAGATACTCACAGCTAACCACTAATCTGATCAGGGTTTCCCAATGGAGATTAGAGAGAAGACTGAAGGGTTGGTGGCCCCATGAGGAGAGCAACAATACCAACCAGCCAAGAGCTCCCAGGGTCTATAACCACCACCTAGGAGAACATATGTGATGGACACATGACTCCAGCTGTATATGTAGGGGAGGATAGCCTTGTTGGGCATAGTTGGGGAGAAAATCTTTGGTCCCATGAAGGCTGAACACTGACTGGGTGGTAGGTGGGGGGTAGGTGGGGTGCACTCTCATAGAAGCAGGAGGAGGGGGATGGAATAAGGGTTTCCTGGGTGGTGGTGGAATGCAGTAAGGAATAAATTTGAAATGTAAATATTATATCCAATAAAAGAGGGGAAAAAAGAAAGTGGTTAGAACCAACATCCTTAATAAAATGTCAGCCCTCTTAAAAAATTATCTTGATACTAATTTGTTTTGAGAATTGTAATTGCAATGATCAGCCTTGGTGTATCTACTTCTCAGCAAGCAAGCTGGGAAGACCTGCTAAAACCTCTGATGTCCTGGAGATTCCATCTTGATGCAGTGAACACAGCATCAGAGGCTTATCAATTTACTCTCCCCCCCACTCCTCTTCTAATATCTCAAAGCTTTTAATCAGCTTGAAGAAGCTAATGAAGAGTCAGCGCCCCTATTCCCTGGGCTTGGAGACTAAGGTGTAAATGTTGGGCTGGCTTTCTAGGGAAAGTAGTGGTTTGTGAGAATAGAGAGGATTAGCTAGGATTTATTGCATAGCCATAACCTATTGGTAGAAATCTGTACAATTATTATCAAGATGAAGATATAATTTCTTAAATGGCACTAATTTACTTTGATTACAAATTTTAAGGTTTTCATTGGTATGAGCTTCTTATTGATTGTATTTTATTGTACCAGTATAACACATTTAGGAATACAAGGCTTAGACCAAGTCCTTCTTTAACTTTTTTTAACTGATTTGAGATGGTTAGCCTGTGAGTTAAGGTACTATAGCAAATTCATGGCTTGGAGTTTTCGTTAGTGTGTTTTCTATGTTTTACTTAGAAATAGCTGAGTGGAGTTAACAGACAACATTTCAGATTACCTCACATGGAGTTTGTTTTCAAATGTCAGAAGATCACAGAATTGACATTTCTGTATTAATGTTACTTTGATTAGAGACCTGTCTGCTCCTGACAGCTTCCTGTATTGAATTCTAAGATGAAATTGAGCATCTTTGAGTTACTACAGTTGTGGTGAGACAGCCACTAGACAAGAATTGCCTCTCTCCATCTACAGACAAATTACTGTCCAGAAAAGGACACACTTGCAGAATGGTCAACTGATTATATCTGCCTAGACAGAGTATCACCCTTAATGATTCTGCAGTACTAAGGTCTGTCAGATGATCCTGGCCAGAAGATGCTCCAATGTTTTGTAGTAGAGGGAGTGTCCAGGTGTTCAGAGGTCTCTATAAATTGCCTAAGGTTTAGAAGCTATGCTTTGTGCTTCCCACAATTATAGTTAACTCAGTCATTCTGCATTCTGACGGGGTTGAAAACTTATGGCTCATAGCCAGTCCTGGATATTTACCTTGAGAGAAAAGATTTGAGTGGGTAGTTTCAGCTGACATTCATTCTAAAGCCAAGGAACAAGCCAGGTTCAGAACTAAGTGTTTTTAGTTAGGATAGATGACAGAGGTTCTGGTTAGTCAACAAAAGGATGGACTGGGTATTAGGACTATCTTGTACCTCACTGGTACAAATTGGCATAAATATGCTCTAATTGTATTTTGAGAGAAAAGTTTTATTTTAACAGGAAGGGTGATATGTAGGAGAAACTAAGGTGGGAGGAATACTGAAAGGAAGAGAAGGAGTAAGGAGAAGAAGGAGAGGAGAAGCTAGGTGATGAGAGAGAGAAAGATGGGGAGACAGGGAGGCAGATGTTCATGTATCTCCACCAGTCAAAGATAGTTTGTATATCTAGGTTGGGTAGTGGGTTACACCTCTGATTGAGCATTACCAAACTTATAAAGCCTTTGATTACATTTTTAAAAAGTGTATAAATGCAAAAAGGAAAAGGTGGCATGGGATAGGGGTTTTCTTAGAGGGGTAATGGAGAAAGGGGATGGCATCTGAAGTGTAAATAAAATATCCAATAAAAAATTTCTATTGCTGCTTCTTCAAAGGTGCTCTGGTGTTTAGTATATTGCTTCTTTGTTCTCCATATTGATTTATATCCCTATGGCTCAGAATACCCATGTTTTCTCACACTGTTACCCAATCATATTGCCATTCTATAGTTTGAAGCTCAGTTTGACCCATTATTGGCCAGTGGAATTTGATGTGTTTCTCTGATGCCTCTGGAATATTTCCTGAGTCTGAACATTTCACTCTGTGTCTTTGTATAGTACATGGAAAGGCGGGGCACCTGGAAATGTAATAGTAAATGGACAAGCTCACACTTCCACTTTGTGTATATATTCCCTGGCATTGCTGGGTGTGTTCAGGGTTATCAACTAGGAAGAAGAAAGGGATCCTGTATTCCTTCTACTGAAGTAGTCTGGCCAGACAAGCCACCATCATTCCATCCTCTGGGATTTAGCTGCTTTCTCCTCCTGGTTTCCTCTACTACATGTTTATTTCCTGTGTGTTACCTTCCAGTGTGACAGAGAAAGGTTTGATCTCTGTATCCCAGAAGCATGAGCTCATTGAGAAGAATGCAGTGTGCTGTGGAGACTCCTGGCCTGAATGCATTTATAGAATGTGTGTTTGCTCTGGGCAGGCTTTTTCTCTTCTACCATCCTATCCTACTTAACAGGTTATTCATATCCTGTCTCATGTTCATCAGCAGTCTTTTGAGGTTAAGTGTGATTCCATGAACATAAACACTGTGCCAACTCAAAAAGAAGGAGGGACAAAGACTCTCTGGAGTAATTCTTTTACAGCAGGTGTCCATGAACTCAAGGGTAGTTACTAAATTAGTGGTCCTCAAATGTGGTGTGTGCTGCATGTGCAGCTCTCTCTGGTGTCATTCTTAATATTGTTCCATCACAATCTTCCCATGTAGTGTTGAGTTCCTAATACACCCCTTTATTCTCCACATGGGAAGCACTTCCAACTACTTGCCTAGGAAATCTTTGGGATCTTCATATGGAACACACACACACACACACACACACACACACACACACACACACACACACACTTCCCACCCCCCACAGGCATGCACCAGTTAAACTGTAATTGCCTTGGCTACCTCAAAGGCAATTTCTAAAGGCACTCCTAAATCTACCTCTGCTACCCCATGTCCAATCAAGGAAGTGGCCAGTGGCCACTTATCAGAAATTTCACATGGCTCTTTGGCCTTATCTACTGAACCTCTTATGTCCATCCATCTTTCTCTCCCATGTCCTGGTGGTTCCTTTCTTCTCCCTCCTGATTCCTAGCATTTGCAACTCTGTGGTCCTGACCCATCTCTCTTTACACAGTCATTGGCCACTGGCATCTTTATTGATCAATCAAAATCCCATTGGGAACAAAGACCTTTAAGTTTTGGACACACATTTCCCAGTTGAATCAAGCATTAGAACCAGTCCCAACAACCAATGTAATAGTAAAGTCTCCAATTCATATAACCTGTATCTTTAGAGAACAACATTACATCATACCACAACACCACATCTAATCACACCACACTATAGCACATCACCACACACCATAGCGCACCAGAATACACCACAACACACCAGAGCAGCACACTACATCACACCACATCACACTATAGAACACCACACTACACCACACTACACTACAGCATATACATTCTTGTGCCACCTGACACACAGATTGATATAAAGAGCAAATAAAATTTGTACATTTTAATGCATTTTCTTCAGTCTTTATGTTGTACTGTCTTCCAAGTGTTTCTCTTTACCCTCTATATACTTGTCTCTCTTTTAAGAACTTCCTTTTGTCCTGATGAAAAGTATGTGTCATGTTAACAAACCAGTTTTTCTTTGTATTTTGTGTGTTAATCCCCTTAAAGTCCTAAAGAATAATTTATCTACACGTAGAAATTCAAGGTGGACAGCTGGTTTATTCCAACATCTGCTGTGCCACATTCTCTGGACTATGTGACTTCTTGAAATAAATTGTGTGTGTGTGTGTGTGTGTGTGTGTGTGTGTGTGTGTGTGTGTGTGTGTGTGTGTGTGATTTCTAACAGAAACAGGGTACAACTTTCAATGGTTTCAAGATGTTTTCCTTTGTTTCTATTTTCTGGTGTCTTGATTTACTACAAAATTTTCAGCATATCTGTTTTTCTACTATGTGTTTTTTCACAAGTAGATTTACATTCTCCTTTCATGTCACATATTTCATTGTGCTCTCTCTGTCCAACCTCCTCACATCTTGTCTACTACTGTTTGTCCACTTTCTAGATTCATGACCTGCACACACACACACACACACACACACACACACACACACACACACTCAAATACACACAAACATAGAAACACACACACAGACACACACACATGGACACACACACACACACACACACACACCAGCAAGAGGGAGAAGGAATGGGATGAGGAACTATGAGACAAGGACCGAGGGCAGACAATGTTTGGAATGTAAATAAACAAAAAAGTTAGAAATAAAATAAATTTTAAAAGAAAGTAGAAAAAAATGACTGAACATAGACAGCAACATTGGAGAACAAGGAACCTTCCAGGTTGGGTTGGATGTAAAGTATCTGATTATGGTGAATGCAGGGACTGCACCCTCCATAAAACAGACTAGGAGGGCGTTTGTGGTTATGATGGCTGTGAAGGTCCTCTGCATATCACCTAGGCTATTGCACCATTTGTTAATCTCGGTTCTGAGATCTACTTCCTGTGGTGGCCAGATGCCATCCAACCAGATAGCTTTCATGTCATCAACGTACCTCTGCACCCTGGAAATCAGTGATTGAAACTGTCAAATTGCAGCTGATCCCAATGCAGAGCCTGCGTGCCCAGAAGTGAAGAAAAGGGGCTTCACAGGAGATCACATAATCTAAGGGGAAGGATGAAAACTGTTTCCTCAAGGGGCGGGATCTAGACAATTCTGTGTGATTGTCTCTGTAACGCTGTGTCTGATCTTCAAGGTACAACCTTCTTCTGTACCTTTCTAAATGTATGTTTTTGCTGAAGAAGTAGTTCAAACCTACATTTGAGCAGCCATGGGGCCCAGGACTCAGAGGGCTCCTGGTAGGCTCCCCTGAAGGGAGGGACATAAGGCTAAATGTAGCCCCAGGTGGCCTCTCTGTACCCATCAACGCAACGCCATCTTCAGAACCCCTGCTTCAAAATGGTGTGATGTTACTAACCCTGCAGAAAGACATTGTAATTACTTTGTCATGATAGTCAAGTTATTGTGGGTGTGCCATGTTTGAAAGAAGATAAAATTTGTTACTATTCATATTATTTTGTTTCATTGAATAGAGATTGTTGTGTCCTATAAGCAAAAGTTAAAAATCCCATAAAAGTAGTAAACAAGAAATCATGAATGATTCCGAAAGAAATGATGCAGATCCCTTGAAGCTAAAGGAAGGCAGCTTCCGGGACTGTGGCTTGATATAGGCTTTGATGAGTGGTATGCATGTGTGGAGCTGTAGCTCAGTGTAGAGCACTTCCTTTGCATGCATAGGGTTCCTGGGGTTTGATTCCCGGTATCTCCATACTTCTACATTTTTTTCTTGTCAGGGACTTTTTTTTAACATAGGGTGTCACAGCCTGGACCATTTCCATGGAGACCTCCATAAACCTGAGACTATAATAAAAAAGCTCATCGATGACCATGACAACAGTGTTCCTCTAGAACCCTGATGACATTTCCACGGAGACTTCCATAGCCTGGGCAGTACAGCGTTGCTCAAGCCTCCAGGAATAGGTTTGGTCACAGCTTGACCAAAGCTCTGCTTTCATGCTGGTGGCAGTTGCCTAGAGGATGTGCTTTCTTAGGTCATAGATAGATAACAAGGGTGAATGAGTTCTGCTTTAAGAAAAAGAAAGCGAGGGCTGGGTGGAGCATTCCTAGGTACTGAGCAGCGAGAGGAGCTTATGGTTGGTCATAGAACCTGGGGTCTTTTGGAGACCTTCTTCAATGGAGACCTAGTTGATGCAGTGAGAGAAGCATTCTCTCTTACCAAGATTTTGGGTTCCCAGAGATGAAAACTTCAATGTCCCTGAGGGTGGGAAGACAGGTGCAGGGATCCCAGACCCGAGTTGGCTCACTTCCACCTTGGGATTTGTGGCTAGTGAGTCCCCTCCAGAAAGAGAGAGACATAGGGCAGTCTGCCTCTCAGAGGGTGCTGTTCTGTACCATGATGCACAGGTGCCATTTCCGGGGAGGGGAAGTGAGGAGGGAGAGATAGGAGAGAACAGAGTGTGTACACTGAGGTCCCAGTATTCCCCTAGTGAAACCGGTATGAGAGGTGGGACATTAGGTGGAAAATTCTAAACAATAGTCTATGATGGTCCTGTATAGATGTCTCAGATGATTATTTACATATGCAGTTGGCTAGAATACTTTCTTTTCCTTTCTTTACTAATTTTTGGTGGTGTTGGGTTTTGTTTTTTGTTTTTGTTTGTTTGTTTGTTTTTTAAACCTCCAGGTTTGCTTTGTTTTGAGACAGTATCATGGTGTCCTAGCCTGGCTTAGAACTCTAAATGATCCTCCTACCTCAGCTTCGTGGTGATGGGGTTTTAATTGTGGAAAACCTATGGGCTTTGGATTAACCAGAAATTTTAAGTTGTCGATTTTTGAGGTACCAACTCTACCAAGTGACCCTGGTTCTCCTCAGAAGCCCCAGCCATGCTGCTGTCTGCATACCTGACTTGTTAGTGTTGCTAACAAATCCCTTATAAAATGAGCAATCTTACTCAATGTCCCAGTTCACACAACAGCCCATGTGCAACCTTTCACATTTTTCAATTTCTGTTTACTGCTTGACTTTTGGAAGCTTTTGGCAAGTTCCAGAAAAGTTGCTACTGGAATATGAACTGTTCAAATTTTTCCCCTAGTCATGGACTGAAAGCTTCTCATTTTTTAACCAATGGAAACTTTTTATATTTTATAGATTTCACCTTCTCCAGTTCTCCAATTTGGTTTCCTTGCTGTTTTCTGTGAAATATTCATGTAGCATCACGTGATAGAGAGTGGGTTTTTTTTTCCTGTGTCATGATATATACTTTATTTGATAACTGTGTACCTCCAAATTATATTTTAATATTTAACATATTTTATTTGACAGCTCTCATAGCCACAAATGCCCTGCTGTTCTGTTTATGGAATGTGCAGCCCCTGCATTGACCATGATCAGATACATCCAACCCAACATTAAAGGTTCCTTGTTCTCCAATGTTGCTGTCTACAACAAGAGAAATTCAGTCATTTCTCTTCTTTCTTTTTAAATTTACTTTATTTTTAAGTTATTTTCTTTGTTTACATTCCAATCATTGTTTTCCCTCGGTCCTTGTCTCATAGTTCCTCATCCCATTCCTTCTCTCTCTTGCCTCTGAGAATGTGCTCCCCTCCTGCCTCCTCCTTAATTAGGGCCTCAAGTCTCTTGAAGGTTAGGTACATCTTCTCCCCTGAGTCCAGACCAGGCAGATCTCTGCAATATACCTGTGAGGTGCCTTGGATTGGCCCTGTATGCTGCCTGGTTTGTGTCTCAGTCTCTGGGAGCTCCCTGGGGTCTATGTTGTTTGAGTCTGCTGGTCTTCCTATGGGGTCACTCTCCCTTTCATCTTCTTCAGTCCTTTTCCTAATTCAACCAATTCAACCATAGGGGTCCTCAATGACTTCAGGTCAATTGTTGGGTGTATGTATCTGCCTCTGTCTCAGTCAGCTTCTGGTAAAGACTCTCAGAGGACAGTCATGCTAGGCTCCCATGTGTCAGCACAAAATAGCATCAGTAATAGTGTCAGGCCTTGGGTACCCCATAAGATGGATACCAAGTTGGTCTGGACAATGAGACCCCTTTCCTTCAATCTCTTATCCATTTTTGTCTCTTCTGTTCATCCAGACAGGAACAAATATGAGTCAGAAATTCTGACTGTGGGTTAGTGATCCAGTCTATCTACAGGAGGTGGAATCTTTGAGTTCCCTCTCCCCACTGTTGGGCATTTTGACTAAGGTCACCTCCAATGAGTCCAGAGAGCCTCTTCCCTCAAGGGCCACAGGTACTATCTAGAAGGACCCCCTACTTTTCACTCCCAGAGGCTGCATATTTCCAGTCATACTCCTGGCCCTCTGGGCTTCTCTCCTGTCCCCACTCCCCACCCATATCTCATCCTGTTCCTCTTTTCCCTTCTCCCTCCCCAATCCCGAGCAGATTCCTCCCTCCCTCTGCCTCCCATGATTATATTCTTCCCACTTCTAAGTGACATCAAAGGCTCTTCACTTGGCCTTTCTGCATGTTACTATGGTCTGTAGGCTGTATCCTAGGTATTCAGTACTTTTGGGGTAATATACACTTAACACTGAGCACATACTATGCATGTCCTTTTGGGTCTGAGTTACCTCAGGATATTCTGTATTGGGATTAGCTCTTCTTTGACAGTCTGGTAGAATTCTTCATTAAAACCATTTGACTCTGGGTGTGTGTGTGGGGGGGCGGTTGATGATTATACCTATTTACTTAGGGTTTATGGAACTGCTTAGATAGTTTATCTGATATTGATTTAACTTTGGTATGTGATATCTGTCTAGAAAGTCACGCATTTCATCCAGATTTTCCACTTTTGTAGAGTATAGGTTTTGTAGTAGGTCCTGATGATTTTTATGAATTTCCTGGTTTTCTGTTGTCCTGTCTCCCATTTCATTTGTCATTTTGTTAATTTGGATATTGTCTCTGTGCCCTTTAGTTAATGTGGCTAAGGCTCTATCTTGTTGATTTTTTTCAAGAACAAGCTGTTGGTCTTAATGAACCTTTGTATTTTTGTCTGTTTCTAACTGGTTGATTTCTGCCCTGAGTTTGATCATTTCCTTCAGTCTACTCCTCCTGGATGTTTGCTTCTTTTTGTTGTAGAGCTTTCAGGTCTGCTTTTAAGTTGCTCATGTGAGATCTCTCCAATTTCTTTATGAAGGCACTTTAGTGCTATGAATTTTCCTCTTAATACTGCTTTCTCTGTGTTCCATATGTTTGGGTTTTATGTGCCTTCGTTTTCATTGAATTCTATAAAGATGGCAGAGTATATAAGACTGTTTCTAAGATTATGGACATTGCTCTACTTCACTGACTATAGGAATACTTCAAAAATGCAATCAAAATAAGGCTATAACTTCAAAAAGACAAGAAGTACTGGCAGAAAAGAGGAGGTAGCAAGAGAGAGTGAGAGCAAGTAATAAAAGTGAAGACAGAAGCAAAAGGAGAGGAAAGGAGAGAGGGGACCCAAGGTCAAGTGTGGGGAAGGGATAAGCAGTAGCATTCCATTGCCAATGGGGACGGAGTGCTTAGGCAGTGGTGAATAACTGCTGATACTCAAAAGACCCAGTGCTAAGAAGATGTGTGTTAGTATATCTCTGTGTTCATGATCCTTTTGCATTATGTTTCACTCTGGGGGTTTTCCTTAAAGTTTCCACTTTTATTTGTAACAAATTCATGGTTTTCTCCTAAAATATGATAATGATAGCTTCTACTCCCTGTACTCCTCCCAGATCCAGTCCACATCCCCTTTCATCTGGATGACCTGTGTTTCTGTCTCTCATTACAAAAGCACAGGCTTCTAAGAGATTAAATGAAAAAAATAATAAAATAACATAGAATAAGATAAAACACAACTATCACATAGAACGTGAACAAGACAACAGAAGAAAAGAGCCCAAGAGTAGGCACAAGAATGAGACCCAGCTATTCACATAGTCAAAGGTCCCACACAATACAAACCTGAAAGCTATAGTATAATATATTCAGATAACGTGGAGCAGTCCATTTGACTTTATAATAGTGACTTTATAATATATAATATATTTTATAATATAATTTTAATATAATAGGATATTAAAATCCTTTCTGTTATTGAAATTGCAATAAGAACTCTGTCTGTCTCCACCTGTCAAAATGTAGTTGATTCAGAGATAGATAGCAGTTATTTATAATTTCAAACAAATTCCAACAAGTTGTAAACCAATTGACTAAAGGTTATAAAATAGAAGCAAAGATTTATTGTAGGTGCAAGGACTGAGGGTATAATAATGGCTGTGTTTATGTATCAAAACTTCAATGATAATTCAGTTATGCTCTTTAACTCTGCACCAGCCTGTAGAGCTAGTGGCAGATAATGAATGTCTAGTCTTATTGGATACATATGCAAACATCACTGATGCAAAATTCTTATTCAATTTATGAAGTGAATTTGTGTTTGAAATTTTAGCAAACTTTTGTGAAAAAGAAAAATGGATGCGTGTAAAAACCATGTGATGTATTCCCTAGAAAAGTTACCAAAAACTAGGACCATTACCTTGTATGGCATTGTTACATCAGAGCAGGAGGAGACAGCAAAATTAGGAGGAGGAAGGAGAAAGACAGCAGAGTGGAGTTACTTACAGATTGAGAGGGAAGTTGGGAATTAAGAGAGTAATACCCAGAATGCAGACAGAAAGAGGGACAAAGAAGAGGCTGCAGAGAGAGAAAAAGGAGCAGGCAGGCTTCTCCTTGCCATGAGACAGAACACGTCTTTTCTTAACAGCAAGGCAGGCTTGGTCTTACTAAAGAGGACAAAGCTTATCTCTTTCTTACAGACTTGGTTTAATTCATTTAGCAATAAAAGGGTTTTCATTCTCTATGAAATGAAGATGTTAGCTCATCTTTTAAACAGAGTGTGTGAATTCTCTCTGCACTCATACTTGGACTTTTGACCTGTATGCATATGTAAGTATGGATGTGTGTGTAAAAGTATGTAATTATGATATAAGTATGCAACTGTGTTCAGCAGGAATGAATGAAGATGTATCGATGTGTATACATGATTTTGTGTATGAATTTATGTATTCACGTATATTTGTGTTAAAGGTTTTTCTTTTGTGAGTGACTCTCTTCTGGTTCAACACAAGTCTCTTGCTCTAAACCTCTCTCCTGCCTGACAAGCTAGAGGCAACTATTCTGGGAAAGAAGAAAAAACCCTGACAATTAGTCCTTTACTTAATCCCCCCATGTTTTATCATGAGGTGCTAAAAGTCAGAGACTGCAGTGTCTGGCTTCAAAGGACAGGCAGGCCAGCTACTGTGGAAAACTAACTTGGACTTAAGATAGGCAAACATTATTATTATGAAAATCACAAGGCCAAGTGTTGTTCCCACTGATACACTCTGCTCCAACAAGTGTTGGAGCAGAACAAGAATGTCATAATGGTCTCTGAAAGAGTATTACTCAGAAAAAAATCATGAAATTTGCATGCAGCTGGATGGAAGAGTACACTCTTCTTGAGTGAGGTAACTCAGATGCAGAAAGAAAAATATGAGATGTATTTGCTTACATGTGGTTATCATCAGTTAAATAAATAATAATAACCAAGCTACAGTTCATCGACCCAGAGAGGTTCTGTATAGAAGAAGTACAAGGTGGACACAAAAATCTCTCTGGGAGGAGAGAATAGAGTAGATAATGTGGATGAATGGGGAGGGTGCAAGAATAGGAGGATTACATGCATTGGGAGAGGGGTGATGACATTGATGAAGAGAATGTGGTAGAAACAACACTAATGGGTAGTTGGGAGGTGGTAAGGAGATTACTGCAGTAGAAACATTGTAAAATATATGAAGTCCATGCAAGTGTAGTATCCAAATAAGGAGAAAGTTGGAGTCTAAATTGGCCTTCTCAGGTCCCCATGCAGGGATAATAAAATCCAGTTGAGAGCGTCACATAGCACCCCAGGAATTGCTGAGACCATACATAGTTTGCTCTCTGCAAAGTGAGAGGAACCTTCAATTCTTAAAGAAACACACACACACACACACACACACACACACACACACACACACACATCTCATTGAACATGGAGAGGTGTAGAGCTGGTGTCTACCTACACAGATCTTTCACCCCTACATTCTGGTGTCTTTGGTACAGGAAAGTACTCTGCAAGCCACCAAAAGAGAAATGCAAACATCAGTCCAGCCACAAATATCTGGATCTACATGGTGGTCCCAAATGCAAAATATGCTAGATCATCTGTGGCATAATCCTGTGGGAGTAAACAACCTACATCTGAATTGACTTAAGGCCCAACCCACTACAGGGGACCTACCCCTGACACTGCTTTGGTGATCAAGACCAGAGACTGGATAGCCCAGAGACCTAGAGTAAATCTAAATGCTATGAGTCATAACACAAAGGGGGGGAGATAAAACAAAGTGGGGAGATAAAATGAATCTTGAGGTAGCCTCAGGTAAAATATGTTTTATTTCTGCAGACCTAATTGTGACATTCATTCTGATGCACTTATTCAGACCTGGCTTGTACATAGAGAAACTAGGTAGACTACACTGGTTTAGAAAACAAAACCCAGGTAAATGTTCTGTGACCAGAATTTGGTGGTCCTATGTTCTGGATGGCTTGGTTTAGGACTATATCATCTATTTAGAACATGATCTCATGTTTGCATTGCATATGCTAGGCCTGTGCACATTTGCCTTCTCCTGTCATTGCTGGTTGCATGAAGACAGTATTGGGATGGGGGTGTTGTAGGTCTCTTGTTCATTGCTTCTGGGGTCTTGGGCTCAATGAGACTGTTAGCTCAGGTCTGACCCCAAGTGCTTCAGTGTTAACATTTTCTGCTCTGGAAGATATGGGGCTGAATGGGATTCTATAGGGACCATCAACTTCTCCCTCCTGTGGAGCCACTGCTGGTCTAACTGGTAAATAGGAGCTTGCTGCCAATTCAAAGGACTGCATTGGAGATAATGCAGAAGAAGCAGGTTGGGAAGTCTTCATTCCATGGTCTTCACAGGCACCCAAGAGAATGAGGAAACAATAAGGAATGGAAGGACTAATGGAAGACTAATGGAAGGAGTGCATTTTCATAAGTAGCTTTAAAGTGACTGGATACACTGTCTGTGGGTAGATAGGTTACACATGTTATTAATAAACCACCATATTACCTAGCTTTCCTGACTAAAGGACATCCCTCTTCTGCAGTTGGATATTTCTGTAGGAGGAAAGAAGCCAAGGAAAAGTCAGGTAACAGTGAAGCCAAGCAAGATAAGAAGGTATCTCCTAACCCTTAGATCTAGAGAGCCTTTCTTGCTGAGTCTAGAAACACAGCTGGTTAAATCAAAGTAGTCTGCATAGATAATGAAGCACAGTTTTCCCAAGGACATTTTAAGTAATAAACAACAAATCTTATTTGGGCCAGACTGTTTATAGTCTTCAGGTTTACTATATTAGCACCCCCTTCTCCTTCCTACATCTGCAAACCACATACTGAAAAAGCCCCTTACATGTTGCTTCACAGAAAGGCTATCCTAAAAGCCAGCTCATGCTGTTTCACTTCATTTTAAATCCCCAGGTACATTTTAAACTTTGCTTTTAACCTTGCTGGATATTATATGCATTGAGACATATGACTCCAAATTCCACAGGCTCATAAGTATAAGCATCTCAATGCCACCTACGGGGCACATCCTCTTGAAAAGCATATGCCCACCCAATTCTTGTGCTTACTTGCATAGTGTCTTGTGTCCTTTTTCTACATGACTCTTTGTCTTACTACTTAATAGACTCAGTGATGTTGCTTCATGGTGACTATTTCTGAAATTCCTGTCTAATGTGGAATCATTGACTACCTTTATATGAGGAAAATTCCCTGCACTGCAGGGGACACAACTCCTGCTTGTCTTGACATTTGTTTATGTTTATGTTTTCACCTTCCCAACCAAGATTGTTTGGTTCAGACAACAATGGAAAATACATGTAAAGACTGAAACTGTTTTGATGAATAAGAACTATGTGTGCCTGTATGCATGTTGCATATTTGGTGTGTGTGTGTGTGTGTGTGTGTGTGTGTGTGTGTGTGTGTGTGTGTGTGTTTGTGTCTGTGTGTATGCATGTGGATGTGGATGTGTGTTTTTCTGGGTATTGAACCTAGTCACTTGCATAGGCTAGTAAATCACTGTAATGTCATGAAAGACATTTTCAACTTGTATATATGAATGTCCCTCCTAATATAATATTTAAGAATAGGAATAAGGGCTGGAGAGATGGCTCAGCCCTTCAGAGCACTGACTGCTCTTCCAGATGGACAGAGTTCCATTCCCAGCAATCACACAGTGGCTCACAACCATCTGTGATGTGATCTGATGTCCTCTTCAGATGTGTTTGAAGACAGTGACAATATATTCTACTATAAAAAACAAACAAATCATTAAAAGAGGAATTGAAATATTATCCTACTTCTGGTATTTAAAGAAATATTACTATTATATAGTGTAGAGAAGATGCCATGAGGAGAAGGCTGACATGAAAAGAATCTGTTTCTCACAGTTTCTAAAGTCATCCTACACAACTCCACACAGGGTATAGTCTCCATGGTGTCTGTGCCCTGTGTGTGCTGGATGCTTCTGTTCACACTATTGAATACATCTGGCTTTCATTCAGCCTGCTGACTGAAATGTTTATGTCTTCTAGAAATAGTTCCACAGCTTATAAAACAAACCTAGCTCATCTTTCCTGGACTAAGTCACATTCACACATAAAACTATCAAAGCCACAAGTAGGACTGCCTGCTTCCTCACATAGTATGAGAATTAATATTGTTCATACTTACTGTTGAATATTTTCTGTAATATATATTCTCTGTAATATATATTCCAGCCATGACCAGAAGGGGTCTGCTTTTATAGATCTAAGCAAGTCACACTTTCACTAAACCACAATACTCGCTAATATATAATTATGATGCTAGAAATCTAAGTTTGTTTTCCATATCATACTACCTTGTTTAAGGTGTAGTTCACATTATGCCTCAGACCATAACTTAGAGTACTTCTAGAGTTTGTACAGAATCTGTGGTGACTGAATCACACCAGTTATATACCCCAGGGAAAGAGAAAATGTAAAAGAAGGAAACTTGTGCATCGCTGGAAGCAGGCATGTACCTTCCTTGAAGAAATCCAGGATCACACTACTGAGAAATATATTGTGAAGCAAGATTGTGGTGAATGGTGTACAGCTCTAGTCTCAGCACTCAAGAGGAAGAGGGTCATGTGGATCTCTGTATTTGAGGCCTGCCACATTTGCAGAGTGAATTCTAGGACAACTAAGGCTACACAGTGACTCCCTGTCTTCACAATCAAATAAAGAATAGTAATATTAAAATGTGAGATTTTCACAGCTAACTCTGATGTGGGAATGTGTGTCAATGTAGAGGACAAAGTCCTAAGCATATGTGTCCCAGAAAAGATGTACAAGGTCAGTGATGATCTAATGGCTTCTAATACTGAAGTAGTCCAAGATGACATGACTACCAGAACCTCTGGGACAATTTCTGAGGAGAAAAGGTAGAATCTGGATCTTAAATTATGGTTTTTGTTGCCAGATGGGCACATCTCAGTAACTATGTTTGACATTATTCTGTAAAACAATTTCAGGAACAAATAGTACCATTATTCTTAACTTACCTATTTTAGGATGAGGCACACTAATGGGAGATCACACAAACTCAATTACAGGGAAGGAATGAGGTTCTATTTCACATCCTTCTTCAAAGAGTACCTCCTAGTCTCCTATATCAGTGAAAAGTGCCAAAGTCATAGTATAGTATGTTTGTTCCTACTGAGTCAGCAACCCCTGTGCAATGGAGCAGAGGGCATCCCAGAGCAGGAAATGGATTGGTTATAAAAGCCAAGAGGACCATGATTTCTCTTTCTATTTTCTGTGTGTATGAATCCACACACAGTGGAAATCTACTTTTCTAATATTGAAATACATATCAAGGAGACATTTGCTAATATGGATAAAAACTGTCTGATGGTCTTTTTCCTCGTTAAATCTCCCATCCACATCTCCCTGCATCACGTTAATGGCTGTAAAGCTTCAATCTCAATGCAAGCATGAGTGTGTGCTGTTCTTACTGAGATACTTCCAGGTGGTCTCTCTGATGGTCATAGTGTTTGATTTCAGCAAGTCTCATCCTTTCTATGGCAGGAAGGGGAAAGTTGGGCCAGGGTGGACTTTGTTGACGACCTACCATGTACCATGAAGAACATGCAGAATTTTAGATCTGTGAGGGTACATCCACTCATTTAGAGATACCCAGTGGTAATAACAAGAGCCTGGAATGTCTCAAAAACATTTCCTGTTGTCATGCAGGACCCTGCGTGTACTGATTTCCCTGGCACCCTGGATCCATGGATCCATGGACCTCCATGAGTTGCACGAATTCTCCTGTTTATGGAACAACTCACTAGCTGGCTTGTAGTTCTGCAATTTTCACAAGGGTCACCTGATGTCACCTGATACCATCTTTAATAGATGACCTTTCTCACCATTAAATGCTATAATTTTTGTAAACAGAAAAATTTTCCCTAAAAATATAAAAGGACAAGTACTAAGTTATCCCAGTTGGTTGTTTTGTGTTTAAATTTTTGCTTTCAATTACGGGAGAGGAAGGTTGTGGATGTGTCAAACCCAGAGTAATTGGATCCTCTGTAGCTGGAGTTGCTGGCAGTTGTGAGCTTCATGACATGGGTGCTGGTAACTGATCTCAGGAACACTGAAGAAACAAAGAGCTCTTAGCTGCTGAAGAATCTATCCATGTATTTTTCCAGTGTCCCAACCTAGGGCTCTTTGAATAAAGGACACACACACACACACACACACGCACGCACATGCAAACACACACAAACACAGGCACACACATGCACACACACAGGCACACACATGCACACCCACAAACACACACACACACAGAAAAACACACACACACGGAAACACACACTCATTATTAAGTAGACTTTTATCTATATACATAACTGATTCCAGTGTATTGGGATTCCGTTGTATGATAGGGACTGCTAGTGGAACTTCAGATCTGCATATCGCACTATTTCATTTTATAGCTGCTTAGAAAATAAATTTTCCTGGGGTTATGTGTGCCCACTTAGAAGGCATGATTCAGAGAGACTGTCCTCCATCAGAATGCCTGCTTCTTCCAGCAGCATGAATAGCCAAAGTTCTTAAACCTTTCTGTTCAACTATTTTGTATATCATTTTTATTTGTTTATACTCTAAGTAATTCAAGAAAACATTTGTTTTTGCAGGTCTGAGAAACTGATCAGTTTGACATACTTCTGGCTATTTGCATTTCTGATATCCAGGTATAATGGCTAAGACAGTATCTTGGAAACAGTTGTAACTTTTGAAGGGAAACCTCATTGACCAAGCTGTGTTTATGTTACATGTGCATACAATGTAAAATGAGGAGAAGGATGACATAATATTCTGAAAAACAAAGCTCCCATAAAAGCCTCCTTGCAGAAAAACGAGGGTCTCTCAAGGAGAGGTAAAGGTGAAGACTTTCACAAAGGCTCTCTTAGCTATAGTGTAGAGGATCTGAGGAATATATGCATGGGCATGTGTAGAGCTCTAGTGTCTTTGATGTTTTGCAGGGAGTGATGCTTTGAATAAGACTGACTCACATTTTCTATGCTTATTCATTAGTGAGTGAAACTATTTGAGAAAAATTAGAAGGTGTGACCTTATTGGATTAGATATGGCCTTGTTGGAGGATATGTGGTATTGAATCCAGGTTGAGCTTTGAGGTTTCAAAAGCCAATGCCAGACCCAGTCTCTCTTTCTGTCTGTGGATCAGTATGTACAACTACTGTTCTAGCCACGTTTGCCTGCAGGTCACCATGCCCCTGCCATGCTGATAATGAACTAACCTCTGAAAGTGTAAGGAGGCCAATTAAATGCTCTCTTTTCTTTTCTTGTTGAGGATGGTCTTTTTCTGTCCAGGGTATTTTGTTATTCAAGTTGAAATTGAGAATTGCTTTCTATTGCTGTGAAGAATTGAGTTGGAAATTTGATGGGGATTGTATTGACTCTGTAGATTGTTTTGGTCAGATGGCCATTTTTACTATGTTATTCCTCCCAATCCATGATCATGGGAGATCTTTCCATCTTCTGAGGTCTTCTTTGACTTCTTTCTTTAGTGACTTGAACTTCTTGTCATACAGACCTTTCACTTGCTTGGTTAAAGTTACACCAAGATACTTTATATTATTTGTGACTATTGTGAAGGCTGTTGATTCCTTAATTTCTTTCTCAGCCTGTTTACCCTTTGAGTAGAGGAAGGCTACTAATTTGTTTGAGTTAATTTTAAAACCAGCCACTTGGCTGAAGTTGTTTATCAGATGTAGTAGTTCTCTGGCAGAATTTTGGGGAACACATCTGTATACTTCCCTGTCTCTCCAAGATGTCTGTAAATGTCATCCTTTCATAGATGGCCTTCATTATCTCTCATCCTACCTACAGGAGCCTCAGACATTCCACTTCTACTCAAAAAGATTTAGTCTTACACCCCTGTGTCTAGGGAGCAACAAAATCTTACCCCAATGTCAACATCGGCCTGAAATATCCCTCTTTGCCCAACAGGGATTCAGACCTACCATCTCTCTTGTCAATGTTTCATGTTATATTGACTTTGTATGCCTGTCATATTTGAAACTGTCCAGGATTACTTCAAAACTTCTTCTTGCTACATATATTATAAGACACTACTGCTCTGAAGAAAGAGGCCTTGGACTTGTCTCCTCTGACCAAATGCTTCATAGAACAAAGATAAACATCTGACCTGTTGAAATAATGCAACAATTATAGTCTGGCCTTCCACACAGCTGAAAAATATATGAATATTATAAATACAGAAAAAAATGGAAGCTGATCAAGCAGCACTGGAACTTCCTTGGCTCCACAAGGTATTTACATTTACTTCAATGAGAAATGGTCCGTTTTATTTTATTGAAAATAGCCAGAAATTTTAATCCTTTGACAAATAGGTATAGCATTTCACTTTTCACAGAGTTTCTCAGAAATCCTACTTAGGACCAGGGTTCTTTGACACCCTTATTTCCATGAGCCTGTCACAATACCTCTTTGAGGAAGAGCACAACAGTGCTGCTTCCATGAAAAGCTGCCCAACCTCCTCCCCCATTCTTCACAGGAAGATTTAGACATTCATAAGAGAGAGTGCTCCAGACCTGGCCTGTGTGATCGAGGAAACCCCACAAAGTCACCATGTTCCCAGTACATCTCCTACATGCAACTTCTAATTTCAGTGATCTTGGAAGCACTGTTTTGACTTAAGATCTCAGAGAACCATGGTCTGAGGTTCCAAGGACAAGAGTATCAAGGCAAGGGTAAATCAGACTACTTTCTTCATTTTGGTCCCATAGACACAGAGAATCTGTCCTCCATGCAGAGGAATGTGTGGATGGACATATCTTTGAGGAAGACACTGAATATGAGGCTACTGCATTCCAGCCTCTTAGAAGACTTCTAAGACAGTTGTTGTGCCTAGCATGGACATTCAGATGATATGTATTCTAGATTGTGATTCCAAGTTAGGAGCTGGTAAAAGAGTGAGTGCCTAGAATGTTCTATAATTCTCAAGGTGTCAATCAACTTTCAACTTCTGCTCAATAGTGCTCCAGACATAAAGAGTAAGAGAGGCTGAGCCTCTTCCACACAATCCCGGGGAGCTCTAATCTTATCCTTCTACTTTAGAGCATCTTGGATCTATCACATGTCCCCAGAGATGCAGAAACAATTCCTCCTCTGCAGACAGGGAGATTGGATATGTCTCCCCTTACCCAAAGTTCTCTTTGTACCCTCTTTTACTGAATTGGCTTCTAGACTATTTCCTCTCCCTAATTATACCTGAAATATTCCTCTTCTCACCAAAGGATTCCATGCTGTCTGTTCTAATATAGAACTACAGTCCACCAGTATCCAAAGGGTTCTCAGAACTTCAAACTGATTTCCTGTGGGAGTGTACACACTAAGTACTTAATTGTGCCTCCTCAGATCCTTCCAAACTCCTGCCTCTGATTTTCCAGTGGGTCTCAGATTTCCTTTTCCCCAGGCCATCTTCAAATATGCCTTTCTAACCAAGGAGGACATCACATTGTCTTCCTCTGGTGCAGGGTCCTCAGACATTCCCCACCCTATCTTTAGGACTTATAGTATTTCCATCCACCCAAAGGGACCTCCAGACCTCCCAGGCTGTAAGTTTCAGAGCCCAAGCTTAGCAAGTGCAGCCCAGAACAGAAGCTCACTGCCTCAAGGCAGAAACCAAAATGATGTGTTCCCCACATTTCATACCTAGACCTAGCAGCTGAACATATGCTTAAGAAGGAGAACCAGTGTGGGACTGTCACCCAGGTTTTCTGATGGATGCTCAGACTGCTGCCTGACCTAGCACCACATTCACTACAAGGAACTGATATGTCTCTGAGGAGGAGCTGCTAGCTGATAAGGCAGTACCTGGAATGTGCCACATTGCATGAGGTAGGCTTGGACTTTGATATTACGTCAAAAAAAGAGTTTGCAAAGTCTTTTGGAAGACCATTTCTTACTGATATATTTAAAACAGATATATCTTGGAACAGAGGGTGTATGACTGAATATCACCAGCACTACAAATACCTTCTGTAGCATTGCTGTCTATTGGATTATAAGTATCAGTTAGTACACAGTAATAACTGAAGCAATGAACAACTATGAGAAAGAGTTTTTAGGGTGTAATTCCTAAAAATAGCCAGAAACAAAGGAAATGTAGTTATTAATCAAATCTATGCACATCAAATGAACATTTTATATTTTGTTGGTGCTTGTAGAAGACTTTGACATTTGAATGTCCAATTGTTATGTGTTAATTTAGAATAGTAAACTATGCTCATTGTGTGTGTGTATGAAGTAAAGGGCACCATATCTTTAGTTTTTAGATTATCGTCTCATCTATCTGCCTGTCTATCCATCATATATATATTATATATTATATATATATATATATATGTGTGTGTATGTATGTGTTTATGAATGTATGTATTTATGTAGTTATGAATGTAAGTATCTATCATCTGTCTATCCCTCTCTCTGTCCACCCACAACCCCTCTCTCTATTTCTTATCCATGAATATATGTATGCATGTAGCTAGGTAGGTGTGGTACTTTGATGTAATTGGACCCCAAAGGCCCATAGGCAGTACTAGGTGGTATAGCCTTGTTGGAGTAGGTGTTTCTTTGTTTGAGGCAGGGTGACACTGGAGGAGGTTTGTGGTCTCATATATGCTCAAGCCATGCCCAGTAGGCATCTGTCTGTCTGTCTGTCTAAGAGTAACAGGCTTCAATTTGCAGTTATAAAGGACCAATTACTTTATTATTTATGTAAAAAGGTAATCTTACATAAATCTTAAAAATTTATCACAGAATCACAGAACTAAACTTTTATATAAAAAAATCAGCCATTTCTACTTTGATTCCTCAGGGTGCACATCTATCCATTAACCATTTTCTTTTTATTAAATCATATCAGGAAATGGAGGGGGAAAGTGGGTACAAGGAATTAATCATCACCTGATCGCCAGGTCAGCTTTTGCAAGAAAAGCATGCTTGTTCATAGTAGTTCTTTCCAAGAGTGGTGGCTGAATCATTTATCTGCCCCAGCGTCAATGCTTGAAGAAGTTCAGTCTAACTAACACTTGGGTGAGAACGACATTGTCCAATGAGGGTCTAGGACACTCCCCCTTAGAATATTCATACAACTTATAGATTATGATGGGTGTGATGTGAGGGTAGCAAGCAGAGTGAAACTCCACAATCACATGAAGTCCTCAGGAAATATAGTCCTCGGGGCTCTGCCTCTCTCAGGCACACCCACAGTGCTTGGGCTAATGATGGGCCACAGGCCATAAGTTCTAATGGTTTTGTTGTTCCTCTTGCACAGCATCTGACATCTATCTGTGTAACATTATTATTTAAGTTTTAAAGGGCACATAACATACATATGGAAGTCAGAAGTACATTGTCTTTCCTTCTATGATGCACATCTTGAGGATCAAACAGATTAGCTGGCATAGCTGAGTTACCTGTCTAACCAGTCCCAATACTGTGTATAACAAAACCATATATATGTGTGTGTGTGTGTGTGTGTGTGTATACATATACATATATATTATATATTATATATTATATATATATTATATATTATATATGTGTGTGTGTATACATATACATACATATATATAATATATGTATATATATATACATAATAATATATATAATATAATATATATTATATATACATATATAATATATGTATATATAATATATATTATATATATGTATGCATACATGTATACATATGTATGTATGTGTATGTATATATATGTGTGTGTGTATATATGTATGTATATATGTATATATGTACACATACATATTTGTATATATGACATATATATATATATATATATATATATATATATATATATATATGACTTACTTCCTTCAGACTAGAGAAAGCCTTGTTCTTGATGCTTCAGTCTCTCTGAGTTTATATGAGCCCTGTTCAGTAGACTCTAAGGGTCTCTAATGGCCTCAATCCCTGTCTGGTTCTTACATTCTTCCTGCCTTTCTGCAGCATTCCCTGGCCTCTGAGTGAAGCGGTGATGGCCAAATAAGGTACTGATCTATGAGAATAGGAAAGTATCAGTAGGAGTCATTTCATCACTCCATTTCTCTTCTTTTGTAGACCACTATTATTTGACTATACCCTAGGTATCTGGGCTATCTAGTCTCAGGTTCTTGGTCACATGAGCAGTCTTTCATATGGGTTCCATCTTGAGGAGTGCACCTTAGGTGAAATCAGTTACTGTTTGTTCACTCGCACAAGTTCTCTACCAACATAAACCTAGCATATCTTGTAAGCACAACAGATTCATATCAAAGATTTTGTGGCTGAGTTAGTGTTTACATTTCTCTTTTGTTAGGCTCCAGAGTATCTTCCTGCATCAAAAGCACTAGAATGTAAGAGTAACTGCCCTGTGTAGGCAACAGCCTGCTTTCTTCATGTTCGCTGACTTGTGTTGGTATTTTCCACAGCAATGGATCCCCAGATTCAGTTTGCAGAGAGCAGTCCATTGAATATTAATTACTGAGTTAAATGCTACAAGATATACTATTCAGTTATTTCATTTCTAAATTTACTATGCAAAAAGTTGTTTTATTTGAACAAGTTTACAATGTTATTATTAATAATGATATTATTTAGGTAACATTCACAAGTATGTAAAATAATTCACAGAAATCTTAGCCAATCATAAATCAAGTAATCATCTTCAGACATTTAATTTCAAAGTGAATATTTGAAATTTCTTTTAAATATTACCATGTTTAAAGCAGTCATTCGTGGACATATAAACCACTACTCAATTTACCTTGGTAGATTATGTGAACTAAACGTAGTCACTGTAACTTAAATTGAGAAACCCATTTTGTGCTGACATTAGAATTGCCAAATCAATTCTTAAAAGGTGTTTATTATCTGAATTGATACCTATAATATCCTGTCCATTTTACCCTGCAGCAAGTTCTTCATGCCTAGCAGGAATATTCTTGTATGTAAATTCAATCTCTTCAAAGATTGTCAAAGACCAACAGGAAATTCAGATAAGCAAGACAAAAGTTATGATATGTACTAGTATGAGGATAAGCACTGTAAAGACAGAATTAGTCAAGAACAGAATTTACCCCAGACTGTAAGAAAAGAACGGATTTTCCTGGCAGCAGATGCCTTTAAAATTGAAATTATTGGGATATATTGGGGTTAAACCAAGAAAGTGGGTAATGAAGCATTTGGAAATTCCAAGGAGAAAGAATGGAGCAAAGCACCAAGCTAATGGCACAGGGAAATAATTAGATGATAGGAAAGTGCCCCTATGCTTCTGAATGATGCAAGGCTTATTGGTTGTGTAGCCAAAGGGAAACAGAAATCATTCACAAAAAATCAAATATAGCACCCAAACAAATGCCCTTCATCCATCAAGATCAAAAACTGCTCAAATACACTGGCAAGGTATTTGAACCAACCAAATCAAGTTTCTCATGTCAGTAAATGTTATCTTCATACGTATAAGCAATTTTACACTTTCTCAGTGTATCAACTGCTATACAAATATGACCTTTCAAAGAATCAACTTGGCTAAGGGTTTCAAAAATCATTCTGTGCAACTATGCTCCAGCTGTGTCACTGGAATGAAACCGATCGGCCCAGGCAGAGCCACTAATGTGAGTCACTAGTTTATTGTGTCTTCAGGAGAATTGGATGACCTTTCAAAAGTAACCCAAACATGTAAATGTTATAGGAACTCAACCTGTAAACTGGGACAGGCTAAGCAATTGTTTAAGGCCATAGGTGCTACATTCAGGAGTCCAACAGCATCTGTGTTCTGAATCTAATGCACTTAGTCAAACACAGATGGAAGTGTTTGAAATACAACTTGCATCTGTACTCTAAGGAGACTATTGTTTATTCTTATTTTCCAAACAATACCTATAATAGCATATTATTTGCACAATAGTAATATTGCAGAGTAAGCATTATTTAGTCAGTTAGAGATGTCTTTCTGCATCCAGGAAGGCTCAGAGTTGTCATAAATATATCTAGAATAGATCATCTTTAAAATACAGAATACTTTCTGTAATATCATTCCATACATTCTAAGCTCTATTCAAATTCTCACACTTGTTCTTTCCGTAACACAAATGCAAGTGACTGTCTAGCCCCCACAGACTCTGATTTGCAAGGATCTGGATCAGCCTTTCCCATCCAGCTACGAGGCTCCAACAGACATCACTGCAACATCGGTGGCCTCCGGTTAGAGGGTTCTATCCTGGCACAAATGGGACTTGAGAGCACAGTCTCCTAAGCACCCCTTGCCCTTTCCAATCATGATGCTCCAACAATTCCTTGTCATGGCCACTGACAGTGGGCACCAGACCAGGTAGCACTCTGGACTCTAAGGAAGACGGTCCTCAGTGTCCCTCCCCATTCAGAACGCTTGGATGATCGCCCTGCTACTACAAGCAGAACTCCCAGGTGAGGCAGCTCGAGACAGGCCCGTGCAGGCCCGAGGACCGCCGCTGTGGAGCTATGCTTGATTCTCGAGAACAACGGTCACTCTAGTTCTGTGCCCTTCACCTCCTGGACGCGTCCACATTTCTCGGGAGAGAAAGTCGCTCTCAAACGATCCTGCTTAACTGCTACTTTCTGTGAATCACCATTGGCAAGTACATTCGCTGCCCCTTCAAGGGGTAGTAGACCCTTTCCCATTTCTTCTTTCAATTTCCTTCATGACTCAAAATGGCCAGACGTGTGGAGAGAGGCCAGCGAGCCTCAGCAAGGACTTTACCCTCTGACCGTAGACCTCCGTTTTCCCAGCCTCCACGGCCTGGGACTCCCTTCAGTGTCCCTCAACCGGATATTCACACCCTACCCCAAGGGGGGAAGCACTTGCAGGGTTCCCAACCTCCACGGCCTGGGACCCCCTTCAGTGTCCCCCAATGGGGGAAGCACTTGATCAGCAGAAACCCGAGGGACTTTGTACCTCCGGGACTCATTAGACCGACTAGGCACAAGTTCAGGTGCACAAAGCCCTATGAAGACCAGAGATTCAAGAAACCGGACGCTAAGGTTACAGAAAAGCTACAGGAACTCAAAGATCTTATAAAGGCTTCAGCCAATAAGAGTACCCTGGAACCTCTGAGGGATCTGAAAGAGAACAGGACATTGACAGTTCCACTGCCTCTGAGGGTTCCTGAGGGCATGAGTAACCCACTGACTAGGGACACCAGACCATCTGTTTTACAGCCTGCCACGAGAAAAAGAGTGGCCTCATCTTCTGTGCCCATACCTGGGAAGGTGAAGAAAAGCCGGGCAGTGTCTACTGGGTTTGAAGAACCTATGGACTTTGACCAGTTGGGTCGCAGCGTACCTGCAACATCTACAAAACACAGTAGTGAAGATGCCAGTTCAAACTTCAAAGAAGATCACACTGTGGCTGGGCCATCTTCTGCTGACACTTCTGCTGTGCCTGGGCCATCTTCTGCTGACCCTTCTGCTGTGCCTGGACCATCTTCTGCTGATTCTTCTGCTGTGCCTGGGTCATCTTCTGCTGACCCTTCTGCTGTGCCCGAGACATCTTCTGCTGATTCTTCTGCTGTGCCTGGAACATCTTCTGCTGACCCTTCTGCTGTGCCTGGGCAATCTTCTGCTGATTCTTCTGCTGTGCCTGGCACATTTTGTGCTGATTCTTCTGCTGTGCCTGGAACATCTTCTGCTGACTATTCGGCTGTGCCTGGGCCATCTTCTGCAGATTCTTCTGCTGTGCCTGGCACATTTTGTGCTGATTCTTCTGCTGTGCCTGGGTCACCTTCTTCTGACTCTTCTGCTGTGCCTGGGACATCTTCTGCTCATTCTTCTGCTGTGCCTGGAACATCTTCTGCTGACTATTCGGCTGTGCCTGGGTCATCTTCCGCTGATTCTTTTGCTGTGCCTGGGTCATCTTCTGCTGAGTCTTCTGCAGGCCAATGTGAACAGGTAATTTCCCCAAACATTCAAGGTTCCCTACACCCTTCCCTATCTAGCCAAGGAGTTCTGGGATCTTCCACTTCTCCTCCAGATGCTCAGGGATGGTCTGTATCCCACCAAAATGTTCTGGAACTAACCAAAGGTTTTCAAGGGTCTGTGGGACATTCCACATCTGCCCAGGCATCCCAAAGACTTTCCACTTGTCCTGAAAGAAAAATCATACATGTCTCCTCTTCCAGAAGGAGGTTCAAAAGTTTATCCGCTACCCTACAGGTCTCCAAACTTTCCACTTCTCCTCCCAAGCATGTTGGGCAAGACCCCTCTGGTCAAGGGGACCTACAACAGGCCCAATCAGAAAAAGACAGCTCCAAACCTTCTTCTCCCAAAAGTAAGATCAGTGACTTCTCATTTTTCACAAATGGAGCAAGTCGTACCACTTCTTCCCAGGAGAGTTTAACATGTTTGACAGCTGCCAAAGCAGGGCAGAGAGATAAGTCCTCTCACAAAGACAGCCAAAAATGTTCCCCCTCATCCCCAAAGTGCCCTAAGCAATCTGCTTCTAGTAAAGTGAGCTTGAGAACTGACCCTGCTGACCAAGGGGATTTCAGAACTTCCCCTTTAATCCAGGAGGACTTTCAAAGTCCCACACCATTAAAAAATGGGCTTAGATCATCTCTTACCGTCCAAAGGGGGCTAAATGCAATCACAAGTTCCCATGTGAGCCTCACAACGCTCACACCTGCCCACGTGGAGAAAAAACTTCCAACATCTACACCAGGAGCTCAAGGACCTTTGTCATTTTCAGAAGGAGTTCTTGAGAGTTCCACACAGACACAAGATGTGGTGGGAACACCCGAGGCCACCCAAGGGACTCTTGTGCCTTCTGCACACACACAAAGTCATCTAGCACCTTCGCCATCTTCACCAGGGGTTCTGAGACCGTCCCAATCTGTCAGGGGAGCACTAGGATTGTCTCCCTCTACAGGAGATGGTCAAAGACATGTTCTCAAGTCTGCTTTCCCACATAAAAGGAGAATAACGGATTCTCCTTCTGTGAAAAGGGATCCTGAAAATTCCCACTCCAGCAATTGGACAATGAAAGATGCTCCTTCTAAACAGCTGGGCTTCAAAATGTCCATATCTGACAGAGAATTATTCATATACCCCCTACCATCCAAAAGGGCCCTCCTGACTTGTCATCAGGACCAAAAGAGTCAAGGTTGTACCAAAACACTGCCAGTGAGCCATGCAAGCTCCATACTTGTACAGTGTGCTGAGACAATACAACCTTCCCTGCCTCCCCATGGGAATCTAGATCATTCTGTATCAGTAGGAGAGGCACTAAAAATTTCTACTAACACATCAGATATGCTAGGGTTTTCCAAACCTGTACAAATTTCTCCAAGTACTAACCCAACTGAGGAAGGGACTGTGGGACAGAATACATCTACAAAAGGAGTTCTAGAAACAGCTCCATCTTTAGAAATGGCTTATGGATGTGGCACATCTACAAAAGTTGTTCTAAGACATATTCCACCTGTGCAGAATGTTCTGGATCCAATCCCATGTGTAAGAGGGGCTGTGGGACGTGATATGCATACACAAGGGTCTGTAGCATCCTGTACATCTAACAAAGGGAATTCCTTGGATTCCACCTATGCACAAGAATCCATGGGATCTCCCCAAACTTCACAGGAGGCTATGGGAACTTCCCTATCTCTTCAAGAGTATCAGCCATCTTCTCCAACTACACAAGGTGCTATAGACTCTTCCTCATCTGCACAAAGGGCCGTTGGTCATTCTCCATGCCCACAAGTGTCTCCAGAACATATTCCAAATACTTTAAAGGCTCTGGATTCTACCTTTTCTTCCAAAGGGGGCTTGGAAGCTGTTTTGCCCATCCAAATGGCCATGAAGCCTGATGTTTCTATACAAAAGGTGTTATCCCCTTCTTCAGCTGAAGAATGTTCCCTTCGAACTTCCACATGTACACAAGGAGGAGGTCTAGAAACTTCCCTACCTGCCCATGAGGCTCTTAGACCTCTCACATATGTCCAT
Organism: Arvicanthis niloticus; assembly: GCF_011762505.2. Lineage (NCBI taxonomy): Eukaryota > Metazoa > Chordata > Mammalia > Rodentia > Muridae > Arvicanthis > Arvicanthis niloticus. The sequence goes on along the minus strand of NW_023045016.1, from coordinate 88,306 downwards.
GGTGCTCTAGGAGAGACCACATCTACACAGGTAGCTCTAGTATCTTCCCCACATGCTGAAGCCACAGTCAAGACTTGCGCAGGTACACAGGGCACATTAAGACCTTCTCCATCTCAGCAAGAGGCCTTAGGATGTACTATATCTCAACAGGGTGCTCTACAATTATCTCCACCTACCCAAGAGTGTTCCTTTTACATGCCTTCTCTGGGGGGAACTGGTAGACGTTCTCTCTCTAACAAAGTGGTCCCCAGGCATCGAGTTTCTAGGAAAAACAGGTTAAGAGTTGATCCTTCTGACAAAGGAGGCTTCAGAAGTTTCCCATCTGATGAAGACAGTTTCGACCTTCCTCCTTCTGCAAAACGGGGGCTTGCATCATCTCCTGATGCCAAAGGAACTTCAAAAGCTGTAACTAATCCTCAGGTGAGTCCCACACCATCTATGTCTCTCCCAAAGGCCTTGGAATGTTCCACAAATGACCAAGGGACTATGGTAAGTTGCCAATCTACCCAAGGGCATGCTGGACAATCCGTATCTTCCCAAAAGGCTCAGTGGCCTTCTCTGTCTACCCCAAAAGCTCTAGTATGTTTACCATCTGCTCCAGGGCTTCAGGGAATATTTCCATCTCTCCCAAAGGCTCCAGAACATGTTTGCCATGCTCAAAGTGAGTTGTCACTTTCCAAAATAGACTTCAAAACTACGCAACCTTTTCTAAAGATCCAAGGGTCTAAGGGAAAGTCCACATCTAAAAAAAATTGTTTAGAATGTGTGCCATTACCCCAAACATCTCTGAAAACTTCCACGCCTTGTAAAGCATCTAAAAATCTTTCTGCACAAGGTACCCTAGAGCCTTTGGTATCTGAACAAGGGGAAGGGACAGAATACCAATCAGAAAATGACAATCTGGGACAATCTATATCAGCACAAGGGACTGGAGGCCCTTCACCATGTCATAAAGGGGCATTAGGATCTACCCAACATGCCCATAGGAAGGAAAAAGTATTGCCATCTAATCAAGGGGCTGAAAAACATTCTCTGTCTCTGAGAGGGGCTAGGCAACTGCCCAAATCTGAAACTAGGACTCTAGAAAATTTGCCATCTAAACAAGGATCTTCTTCTAGTACCAAAACTAAAAAACCATTGTTATCTTCCAAAGGGAGTGTGAAACCTTCATCATCTGCACAATGTGCTCAGAAAGCTCCCCTAACGACAGCAGGTACTCTCACAACTGTGGGATGTAAACAATGGCCTCTAGAACATTCTATGGCTGTCCAAGAAACTGTGGGTTCTTTGCCATCTACCCCAGAGTTTCCAGAGAATTCTACATCTACCCAAAAAGAGCTAGGGTACTCATCACACAAGGTAGAATCTCAGGATACCTCACCTTCTTTCCAAGGGACTACAGGCCATTTGCCATGTCCCTCAGAGCCTACAGGACATTCACTATATGATCATGGATCTCAGGAATCTTCTTTAGAAGTCTCCAGTGATCTAGCACATTTTCTGTCTACCAAACTTTGCATATCTGCTCAGGCAACTCTGTGCCAGTCACGATGTACTCAACATTCTCTCCAGCAGTCATCATCTTCTCAAAAGACTCTGGGAACATCTGAGTCTGCCCAGCGTACTACTCATAGGTGTTTGTCTTCTGTCTCAGGTTCTTTAGGAAGGTCACAGTGTGTGCCGAGGACTACAGGAACTTTGCCCCATGCCCTGACGCCTTTTGGTCAAACCTCAACAAAACAAGCAAGTCCAGCCCCTCCATCATCTTTGACAAAAACTGTGTCAAGTTCCCTATATTCCCAAGCAGCTCTTGAACCGCATGCATTGGCACAAATTTCTCCATTACCACCAGCATCTACTCAGGTGTGTGCACAAGCTTCCCTTTGTGCAGAAACCACTTTGGGAAAGCCCATAGCTGCCCAGGGGATTAAAGAACCTTTGTGTCCTAGCTCAGGGACTCTAGGTTATAAAGAAAGTGACAAGCAGGAACTAGGAACTTTTCCATGTGCCCAAGTACCTCTGGGAATTCCCTTATCTGCAGAAGGAACTTTGGGATCTTTGTCATCTGCACAAGGGGTTCTGGGAACTTCCCTATCTGCCCAAGAGTCTCTGAGAACGTCCACATCCAAACAAAAGCATATAGAAACTGTGTCATCTGTTCCAAAGTCTTTGAAACATCCCACTCCTTCCCAGAGGGCTCTTACATTTTCTCCACCTGCTCAACATACTGGACAATGCACATCATGTTCCCCACAGACTACTGGACCTGCTCCAGGGGTTCTAGGAGCTTTGCTATCTTCTCAAAAGCCCAAGGAACTTTCAAGGGCAGCAGAGGAAACTTTTTCTGTGGGGCAAGACAAAGAAACACAGAGTACCTTGGGCCATTCGCCCCTGGTGAGGGAGGATGTAGCATCTTCTCAACCTGTGTCAGTGACTCTAGGAACTTTGCCACCATCACCTCCAGAACCTGGTAGACATTCATCTTCTATCCAAGTAGGGGCAGAAACTTTTGCATCCAGTCAAGGGTGTCTAGCACCTTTGCAATCATCCCAGGGGCTTCTGAAACTTTCGATCTCAGCCCAGGCAATGATAAATACATTACAATGTTCTGAAGGTTCTTATAATCCTCTGGGTCTTTCCTCTACAGAACAGGGAACTCAAGCATCTTCAGGTTCTGCTCATGGAGCTGTGGGTCCCTGTTTATCTACACAGGGGACAGTATGTCAATCCACATCTAAGCAAAGTTCTGCCCATCATTCTACATCCCCCCAAAGGTTTTCAAGTCCTTTACATACACAAGGTACAGGAACACAGTGCACCTCTACACCCTGCACACTGGCAGATTCACCAACTACTCCAGTGTGTGAGGGATATACCCACCCTGCTCAAAAGACAACAGGAACTTTGGAATCTGAACAAGGATCTCTGACCATTTCAGCAACAGCACAAAGCTTTGTAGAGCCTTTGCCATCTCCGCAGGGGCCTCAAGGATATTCATCATTTGCACCAGGTGTGCAAAAATCTTCAACATCTACCACAGGACATGTGGTATCTGGTGGCTCACCTCTGGAACTTTCAATATCTGCCCACCTTATTCCCTTACTTTCTTCCCTAAGCCTTTCGGATACTTCCCTTTCTGTAGAAGGGACTTTTGATCTCTCAAAACGTACAGAGGGTACTCTAGGACATTCTTCTTCATGCCAGGGACCAAATGAGTCTTTGAATTCTGCTCAAAGAGCCCTACACACAGATCCACCTGCTTCAGAATCTTCAGGATCTATGCATTCTTCCAAAGGTCCTATGGTAATTTCTTTATCTGGACAAGGAACACTAGGATCTGCATCATCTTCCCTAGGGCCTTTGACAATGTCTCTATCTGTTCAAGTGAATCCAGGACCGTTGTTATCTGTTCAAGAAGCTGGAGGCCCTTGCCTGTCTTTACAGGGGAATCTGGAAGGTTACACCTGTATGCATGGCAAGCCAGGAATATCCAATTCTTCAACAGATTTCAAATTTTCAGCATCTACTACAGTGAGTCTAGGATCTTCTCCATCTGTCCAATTGGATTTGACAGTGCCACAGCCTGACTTATTATCTCTCAACTCATCCCTGTCTGCCCAGGGTGTTCTAGGAACATTGACATCTACCCAAGGGTCTCCAGAAACTTCCTTGTTATCCCAAGAGCCCCCAGGAACCTGTTTGGATAAAGAGACTGTAGGATATTCACCATCTAATCCAGAAGATCTTGGTCTTTTTGAATCTGCCCTGGGCAAACTAGAAACATTGCCATGTGTGCAAAACACTGCGGAAATAGCACCTGTTGCCCAAGAAATTATAGAGCCTTTGTCACTTGCAAAAAACTCCCTCAGGTTTCAACCTTCTTCATCACTTAGTCCAGAGTCAGAAGAACCCCTGCCATCTACCCAATGCATTTCTATGAGTTCAGATTCTGTGTCAGGGACTGTAGAATCTTTGCCATCTGTGCCAGGGGCTCTGGGGCTTTGAAAACTAATGAAGGTGCTCTGGGTCTTTTAGTATTTGAAGAAAGGATTCTGGGAACACCCACATCTCCACAAGAAACTCTAGAACATTCTCAACCAGCCCAGGGGCTTCTAGAACCTACGCCATCTATCCAAGACACTGTAGAAACTTCCTGTTCAACAGAGTTTCTCGGACTGTCCCTTTGTGCACGTGATGACTTTGTTTCTATCTCTCCTTATAAAGAACACCAGAGGCGTTTCTCTTTTCCCAAGAAAGGCCCTAGACTTTTCAATTCTACCAAAAGGGTATTGAAATCTGTCCCATTTCCTGAAGGGTATATCCAAACTTCGATTTCAGAACTTGATGTCTTAAAACGTATCTCTTCTGCTGAAAGTAGCCTCACATCTTTCAAGTATGCCAAAAAAGACTCAAGTCCCACTTCCAGTTCCCCTCCTAAAGAAGGTGTCATTCCTTCTCCCTCTCCAGGAGATTGCTCCAGACATTCTAATATGGTAGAAACAAGATCAAGACATGCCTCTTTAGACCAATCAGGATTGAAATCTGTGCCATCAGAAGATGAGGGCTGGGAACTCTGCCATTCTTCCAAAATGGGGTTAAGAGGTTGCAATTCTGACAAAAGGGGTGCAAAGCTTAAAACTGAGACCAACAGAAACTTCACCATTTCAGATTCTGCCAAAGGAGCCTGTGGATCCTCACCATCTCCTGAGGAGGGCCTCAGAAGTCCCCCACCTCCCCAAGGCATTCACAGACAGTCCAAGTCTACTAAAACCACATCAAAAGAGGCCCCTTCTGACCAAAGGGACACTCAAGCTTCCAATTCTGAACATGAGAGTTGCAAACCATCTTCTTTGTCAGAAAGAGAGCTCAGATATTCTTTATCTTCCAAAAAAGATAAGAAACCTAAAGCTACTCCCCAAGAGGGCATAGCATCCTCATCTCTACTGAAGAGTGCACACAAACCACTAACTCTCATGAAGAGAGCCTCAGGCATTCCACCTCTCCTCATGAGATTCCCAGACACACTACTTTTACCAGGAGAAGAGAGAGGAATGCCTCTGAAACCCATGGAGCCCTGGAAAGGTCTGCTGCAGACCAAGAAGGCATTGAGTCATCTCAAGATGAAGACAGTCCCCATGGGGGTGTCAAACATTCATCATCACCCCAAGAGGATACCAGCCACCCTGTTTCTACTAAGGAGAGCTCAAAACATGCTCCTATTGTCCAAGAAGGAGAGAAACCTTCCATTAGTTCCAAACGGGAGCACACAGCTTTGGTTCCTATCTTATGAGGATTCATCCCTCCACCAGTTCCAAAAGGGAGTACAACATCACTCCCTGTTAGACAAAGAAATTACAGTCATATCATATGTCAACCAGAGGACATGGTACCTTCCCTCTCCTACCAAGGGAGAGACCCAGCACTCCAATATGAATCTGGATACCCCCTTTATAACCCTTCTAACCTTGGGGGCCACAGATACACACATTTTGTTCGAAGCAATCTCAAAAGGATCCCACTTCAAAGTAGGAGATATACTGGTTATATCTTCTCTTCTAAAGGAGCTATCAGTCCTTCTCAAACTGAACAATATAGATTAAGACTTTCTAGTTCTTACCAAAGGGACATTGGATATGTACGCCCTGTTTCAGGCAGCCTCAGAATGTTTCAGGCTGAAAGAGATAGACTCTCAAATGCCCCATCTAAGACACTGGGTCTTAGAGAAGCTTTTTATGACAGAAAAGTATTCAGAAATGTGTCTTATAATCAACAGTGGGTCACACCTTCAAGTTCTGCCCTAGGAAGCCTCCGAATTTCCTCTTCTTCCCAAGGAGGCATTAGAACTTCCCAGCCTGCCAAATGGAAGTTCTAAGGCAGCCCATGTCAAGAGGGTGGCCTGGGCCCTACTCTCATTTACCATGGCTTTTTCAATTCTTTTTTTAATCTAAAAGTCACCCTTATATTTTCCCACTCTGTGCCCCATATAAACAGCAGGAGTTTAATACTTTTTCTTCTCATCCACCATCTATCAAACTTACAACTTCTATTTCTAGCTGCCTCAGATACACATTGAAGCATCAGGTAAGTTCTTCTGACTAAAAGAATGCTAAGTATTCCCCCTTCTGATTAAGAGTAGCTCACAATTTGTAGTCAAAATGGCATGCTATAAAATGTGCTCTTCATGGAGAAAAACATGTGCTTCTTCTGACCACTGTATATCTAGGCCTACTTGAACTGACCTAGTTGGTGAAAAAAACAACTCCCTCTATTAAAGTTGCACTGAGTGCATCTTATTCTGATCTGATGACCTAATGACCTCCATCCAAATAACAGGACATGGATGTCTGAGGTCCTGATGCCTAAGAGTAGCCTGCAAAGTGATAAACCCAGGAGAATATATATATTTAAATATATTTTATATATTTATATATTATATATAATTATATATGTATATATACATATATATATATATATATATATATATATATATATATATATATAGATTTATATTAAAATTGGTCAGCAGAAATAACAAACCATGCGATGTTCAAAAATAGGCAACTGAGTTATCAGGAGACCTAGCTAAGTACTGCCTCTTAGCGTGTTGGAGATTGATTACACTGCTCCCTGGCCTGCATGATAGGAATGATCTTGGTTCCCATGAAGACTAGATAAGGAAATTTTCAGGCCTTCTCTACTCTCCAACTTGACTCTTGATCTTCCTCTGACACAAGAGTCTTTGCAATTTCTGTTTTCCCCTACATGGTATGAGACTTTTGCCTCTAAAGATTGGTATCCTTAATAGTTTTGGGATAGGTCAACATTCTCATTCTGTCCATGGGTCCTTCAAATTGTGTTTCTGACACAAAAGCAGGAAAACACACACTTCCCCAAATCTCTGAATTGGAGCTCAAATCATTCTCAAGGTTCTCAAGGGGTCCTCAGGCATACTCTGTCTTAACAAGGAGGCTAAATGCACTCCAGTCATTCTCAAGTAGGCATCAGACCTACAGCTTAAGAACTACTGATATTCCAAATTTCTGTATGGATCAAGAGGGACTTTTGACCTGTCCATTGTGAACCAGGGATACTCAGATCTTCCCCAATAGCCTAAGTGACCTTCATCTTAACTGTATAGGACCAATGTGCTTCACAACTTTCAGCAGTAACTCAAGGGTGGTTCAGTTATACCCTCTCAACATCAAATGTGTAACAAATTCCCCAGTGTTCAAGGGAGCATTAACATACAATTCCTTTGAGAACCTGAAACCTCAAACATTCATTAATTGCTCAAATTGACCTCAGAGTTACCACTTCAGAACTAAGGTGTCCCATAAGTCCTCAATGACTTGAAGAGGTCCTAAGACCTATGACATAATAAGCAAAGGACTTCAGACCTTGACAAGAAGGCCACAGATACAGCCCTTTTATGATCAGCATACAATAGAACTGATGAAGTCACAATGGGGCCTCAGATGGACCCTTCTAGAACAAGGACAATTTATGTCTCCAGCTAATAACTCCATCAAGCCATGCCCCCTCAGAAGTAAACAAACCCATGATGACAAGGAGCCTGATACCTAGTTGGAATATCTTCTGAAGAGGGCCTTAGCCTTATTTCCTCTAACCATAGTAGCCCCTTACATTAGGGTATGCCAAAGGGGTCAGCTGACCTTGAATAAATATATTTTATTCTTCCTCTGTCTGCACTGGAGATGTCTGAGACATGCCCCTCTGATGAAGCAAGCTACAGAACTGACTTTGTCACTGAAGAGTGTATCTCAAACATTCAGGCTCACCTGTAGTGTGACCTACAAGGATCCTTGTGACCTAGAATTCACAGGAGCTTCTCTCTTTGTTCAGGGCTGACTCAGGTTTACCACTCAACTAAGAGAGACCAGAAATTCTCTCTCAGATTTTATTGGTTAGGAAATACACCTTAAACCACCAAAAAAAAAAAAAAAAAAAAAAAAAAACAAAACAAACAAACAAACAAAAAAAAAAACCAGACAACCCTGGATTCAAGTCCCATGGCCACTGAATCAAAGGCTCAGCCTGGATCCAAGGCCATTTATATATAGGAAACACAGCCAGGTACTTTGGCCCAATTTTTAGAAGAAACCTCAGATCGATGTTAAGTCAACAATGGAGTCCTCAGAGACAAGAATTTTCTAGAGTTATCTGAAGACGTGGAAGCTTGGATTTCCTGGACCAACCTCCTCTACAGAAGGTAAACAGGAATATTCCCCTACTGTCCAACAGGGTAGAGGGCCTTTCTCCTTTTCAAAATGGTGGTATTTTTCTTCCTCTGATGATTGGGGCCTTCAAAGTCAGCCCTTTGACTCAATAGGCTCTCATAACAATCCCTACTGCTCAAGGGCCTGTGGGATATTTTACCTCTGACCAAGGTGCATTGCTCCCTTTGGTCAAAGTTCACAGAAATCAAGAGGAGAAAGCAAATCCTGGAACCTTATGCTACTTCCTTGAGTAAAGTCACATGACCTGCTGTGAAATCATCTGTCTAGCATAGTTCTGGTTGGTTGGATATAATTCTTAGGAGGCAATCATGCTGAGGTGTGATCACATACCCATGGTGATCATGAATCATGGTAACTCTATTTGCTCTCCTGCTGCTTCAGCTAAAGGTATGGATATTCTAGACTGAAGAACAGTTCGAAGGTGAGGCAATGCTAAGGCCTCATCAGCTAAGGTAAGCAATTTAATTTTTCCATAAAATATTATGGAATTTTTTATACTCGGATCATCTCTCCCATCACAAGGATATCCAGGACCTCCTTTCTTCCCAGGGGTATGCACTCTTTCTACCTTTGATTAAAGAAGCATCATATTTTCCCACTGAAGCAAAGGGAGCCTCAGATCATTCCAGTTTGTCAGAAGTCTTAAACATTCATTTAGTTTGAGGAATCCCATACAACTTCCTGAACATCTCTGTGAGTTTTCATGTCAGTGACTTCTCTGCAGGATCTGTAATCAGAAGAATTTGTGTTAAGTCCATTTCAAATTGGAGGGTGTCTAGATCTCCCTTATTCCAAGAAGATAGAAAGTTTGCTTTTTCCTTGACAGTGTATGTCAAAGATTCTTCATTGCATCATTACTGAACCTACAAAACTGAGCTGAAAGGGAAATCTGGGAAACAATAAGAAAAATATCTGAGGCTCAGTCTACAGTATCAGGAAGCTGTGAACTATGGTTTCACAAACTTCTCGTTCAGCTCAAGGAAAACTGTAGTTTCAGTAATGATGCAATGAAGAATCTTTGACATGCATACTTTGTCAATGAAGAAGCATACATTCTATCTTCTTGGAATAAGGGAGTTCTAGACACCCTTAAATTTGAAAGGGACTTGGTACACATTCATCTGCTTACAGAGCTTACAGAGAAGCCACCGACATGAAAACTCACAGAGATGTTCAGAAGTTGTATGGGATTCCTCAACCTAATTAAACGAATGTTTAAGCCTCCTTTGGACAAACTGGAATGATCTGAGGCTCCCTTTGCTTCAGTAGGAAAATATGATGCCCCCTTAATCAAAGGTAGAAGGAGTGAGTACCCGAGGGAAGAAAGGAGGTCCTGATATCCTTGTGACAGGAGCGATGATCAGAATATAAAAATTCCCATAATATTTTGACCAAGCATCCCCTGACAATGGTTTCCTCAGAGAATCCACTTCTAGTCATAGAATTCTCAGTGCTATTTCTCTAGGAGGTCTTAATGTTTCCCTTCTGATCTGGATGACAAGTCATCCCCAAGTGACTGAAGGGATGGCAGATCACTCTGAATGGACATCCTGGGACATAAAATGATATCCTTGAACCTGACAGTAAAAATCTGAGCCCAGATCTAACTTCTATCTTTAAGATTGACACTTGAAATGGAGCAGGTCCATCTTTGCTGCCCCTGCCTGTGCTGCTGTTGAACACCTTGTGGAGAACTTGGAGCCAGAGATTACCAACCAATTTGTAAGAAAAAAATTTCTCTGTTTCCTGGGAAGCACGCCTCAGAGTCCCAGAACACATGGGTATTCTGGACTGTGAGGACATTTGCACTTGATAAGGTATTTTCTGCACCTTCTTTCAATTCCCATGGTAACCTATTGCCTGAGTGATTATGTGACCTTTCTGCTCTTCCCTATCCTCCCAACATATTTTCTATCTCAAAGTGAGACCCATGACCTTTTCACAAAAGATCAATGTACTTTTTATAACTAACTGATCAGGCATAGTTCCAAAGGTGACTATTTCTGTAAACAAGGGACCCTAGTCCACTCTGATTTGAGGTCCAATAGTTCAAGTTTAGAATCAGAGCCTAGAACCTGTGCCATCTGACACAAGGCAAGTCCACAGAAACGTAATAACTTCCAACATTTCTGCCTAGATCTGGACAGCTGAACAAACTAGATGTAACCTAGCCAGCAACAGTCATCCAAACCCTTGGGAAAAAGAAATGAGTTTCTGCCTGCTCTCTCCCGGAATGAACACAAGCGATACAGATACAAAACTCTGAATTGGAAACGTATAATTGCTGCCAGAAAATTTCTCCACTGTATAAGGTACTGTATAATGGCCTTTACAATTGACAGAAGTGTATATGGCACCTTCACTCTGCCTGAAGAAGATTCTGTTCTCCTTTTTCAACAGGGCCTCAGGGTTAATGTTAACTTACTCCTTCTCACTACAGCGAACAAAATGGCAGAACTCTCCTAGGACTAACATTGCCCTAGACCCCATTTGCCAAATGGGCCCTTAAAACACCTATTATGCCTTACGTGTTCCTTACAAATTCCTATTCCTATAAAGTTGCTTTGAGTCTTTTCTCCTTAAAGGGCTGTCAGATCAAGGGAGCTTTATACCACTCATTCTACATAAAAGAGCATCTAACATTCCCTGTCTGTCTTCCCAGTAGGATTTTGGGCCTATTGTTGACCTCCACCTGCCAAATAGATTTTAGACCTTCAATTTCTGCAAAGGGGGCCCTGGGAAATCAAAATCTATTCAAAAGGGCTCTCAAAACTAGCCCCTGTGTAAAAAGGCTGTTTCAAACCTTCATCCTCTACACCAGGGGACTTCATGTCCACCTGTGCAACTAAAGAACCACCAGACCTTCTCTTCAACCCATGCCTCACAAACACCCCATTAATGAAGTTTTCTTTAAAGCTAACCGCTCTGTCCAAGACATCTTTACAACACATTTGCAAACAATGGTACCTCACATTTCTCTGCTTTTAGATCATAGGATAGAAGATATAAAGATGAAATCGGCTTTCATACCTTGTGCCTCAAAATTGGGCATCAAAAATGCAGAACTGACCTTAATAGTCGCTGTAGGAAGCTGCTGTTAGCTGCGCAGTTGCTAGGCAGATAGGCGTGCCTTAGCCACTGCCAATCCCGAGGCATATTGGGTGGTGAACGAACAGCCAATCAAAAAGTGAATACGTCACTCTAGACTGCACTTAAGCGGGGGACCCGTTCCTCAGTGCTCTCTCTGACTCTGGCACTCTCTCTCTCTGACTCTGACTCACTCTCTCTCGCTCTCTGACTCTGGAGCTCTCTCTCTCTCTCTCTCTCTCTCTCTCTCTCTCTCTCTCTCTCCCTTCCTTCCTTCCGCGTCTCTCCACGTTTCTCCACGTGGGTGATAAAGATTAAAAGCCTTGTTTACAGTAACTACCTGTTCTCTGTGTCTCGTGATTTCTCCGCGGACGCAAAAGCTCCAGGGGGGCTCGTTAGATCTGGTGCCGAAAATCCCGGGATAAGTTCCAGGCGCGAGAATCCAAGCGCGCACAGATTCTCCACGCGAGCGAAACCCACGCGCGGTTTTCCCCGGCGGCAGATCCCTACGCATTAGCCGAAGGAACCCTGAGCTTCGAGAATGGTTAACAAACTGTGGATGTCGGGGTCACCTCCGGAAGGTATGCTTGGGATAGAAACCCTCGTCGCGGGTGGATATTCTCCCATTGCCACCTCAATAGCTAGCTTCTTGTTTGCGTTGCTTTCAGCTATTAGGGCAAGTCAAAAGGTTTCACGAGAGGTCCGTTCCAAGCTATCAGAACCAGAGTGTGTTAGTTTAAGCCGGCGGCGGCATCGCGCACAGGCGCGGCTGCAGCGGCGAAACATGTAGCTGCTTCTCGTGGGAAGGGAAGCCTGAAAAATTGTCTGGGCGCATTTTGCGGCCCGGGAGAGGGTCTTTTTTGTGTTTCTTTCACAGGCGAAAACAATCTAATTCGGCACGTGGCACAAGGCAGTGCGGGCGCGTTCGCGATGGCGGACCGCGGCCTGGAGCCGCTGGCCCCCCCGTGGTGCAGACGCAGCTGCAGAAGCGGGAATCTTCGGAAGACCACAAAGAAGGAAGCTGGATTAGAAGATCTCGGCTGACCCTCCTGCCATTGTGGCTGAGTATATCGATGTGGGATTTAATAAAATCTTAAATTATTCCAGAGGTTTTTAGTTCAAATTTAAGGTTTTAAATAAAAGCAAAATCTCTCAGTTCAGAACTGCGCCTAAACTGGCAGGCAGGCAGGCAGAGAGAGGTTAAGTGCATTTACATTTGAATTAAGACCTGCAGGCTGCGACCAGAAGAAGCAGTTTTCGTTCTGAGTCTAAAGACCAGATCCTAACAAGATAACCTATATTCAAAGCTGTTAAAAATAAGATGCCTTAGATTCCTTTAAAATGTGTAACAATTATTAGAGAATAAAATTGGCTTTTATCCGAAATTCTCATGAGACAAAAAAGATTGGTTATTAAATTAATCCAAAATAAAGTTCAAATTTAAGTTTTATACAACCTAACTTGTCTTATCCAGCTACCATTTCAATAAATGTTTACATAAAAAATATTTTTATACCATTCCTTTACATTTTTGGTAAAGGTAAAAGGTTTATAGGTAATAAATTTACTCATAATGTTTAAGAGCCCATGAAACAATATTTGTTAAAAAATAATTGCTTCAGAATATGGGTAATGTTTTATACTTTACATATATATACAAATTTTGTTGCCTTAATACAAAAAGGGTAAGAGGTTAAATCTTTTGGTGTGTATTATATTTGATTAGTGGATTTTTCTAAAGAAAATTTTTTCTACAAGCTATTGCCTCAATATAGCGAGCTTTTAAAATTTTTAAAATACTTGTTACTTCAAAAAAATATTCAAAGACAGTGTCTTTCAACGTTTGAGTCAATTTGACTTTAGAAATAACTCAGCCATTAAGGCTGGACTTAATTAAAAATATAAAGGCTAAACTCCCAGCGGCCACGTGGTGTCTCACAACCATTTGTGGTGAGGATCTAACGCCATCTTCTGGCCTATGAGTGTACATACAAAGAAAAATAGTTTACTTTAATCTTGAATGACTCTTAATAATTTTTAAAGGTTGTTAAGAGATATTATTTGACTAAAACCTCATTTTAAGCTTACCATAAGAGGATTTAAAACCTCTGTTTAATGTTTTCAAAGGGATACAAGTCCAAAATTAAATCATATATATATTTTCTTGAGTTTATCTTGCTTCAACACAATTTATGTGTTGTAGTCACTGTTTTAAATGTTAAAAGGGGGTATATCTACCTTTGTCTTGTTGAATATGCTTCATAAGGTGCAGTATGTTTCGGCTACAAGATTTAATATCTCTAGCCATTTAAATAACATTAAATTTAATAAGGTGTCTAAAAATACATCTGCACAACCGGTGTTGGTGTGTGTAGACCCTTCATTTTTCTTTATGTTATCCAACCTTCAGAATAATTCTGATATCTTGGATTATAAGAATGTTACATGCTTTTTAGCACAAGGCTAGAATGGATCACTAGATCTAGCCTTGGTTGTGCATGTGCCTACCTTTGTGCCCATCTCAGTACATCGTTATAGAGACTTAAAATAGACTTTGGTCAATCAGAGAGTTGATTGGCTCTAGCCCATGTGAAGGGGCTCACAGATGTGGCTCAAATAAGCTGTGTCAACAGCCCCACATCCAGGTGTTACACCTCTAAGATTTGTGAATGATGCATTTACTTAAAGCCATGATCTTTCTGCTTATTTAAAAGGAAAGTGAAATGGGAAATTGGACCAGATACAGCAGTGATTGCAAATCCGGATTTCCAGCCTTGATGGAGTGTGGATGGAGCCTGTTTCCTGTGGAGATTTTACTTCTTAAAAATAAATTTCTTCTGCCTTTTCTTTCTTTCTTTCTTTCTTTCTTTCTTTCTTTCTTTCTTTCTTTCTTTCTTTCTTTCTTTCTAAAGAGCGGGAATAGGCCTGCTTGATATACAGCTCTATGATGTAAATTAGTATTCATAAATGGTTGGTTTGTAAGCTCAGAGCCCAGCAATATAAGTGACAAGGTAGCTTATAGCCTAAGCACTTGCAAACCTTGGAGCAAGCATCCCTCCCTCAAATTTGACGATCTAGGCTAAAAAATAGCCTATGACAGAGACACTCTCAGTCTATGCACCCCAAGAGCTCAGCTCATTTGCACTGGGTAGATGAGAGGTCTTGTCCAGTCAGCTCTTGCCTAAATAATTGTGATACCTAATAATAGGTTCACAGCCCTCGCACCCCTGGGAGCTATATATATGCTCCATTGCACAGGGATGGGTGTCAATGCCTCTTTACATTTCCTTAGCCCATGCACCCAGAGGACTGGTTTCCATGGCACCTGGAAGGGTAAGGAAAAATCTTCGGGCTATAAGCTCTTGATCGCTTACTCCCCCCCAAGATGGAGTTTGCTTGATCGGGTTTGAGTTCGAATCTTATTTGGTACTACATTTAATAGGCAAAAGGCTGTTTCATATTAATAATTTAAACAGGGGGAGATGTAGGAAGCTGCTGTTAGCTGCGCAGTTGCTAGGCAGATAGGCGTGCCTTAGCCACTGCCAATCCCGAGGCATATTGGGTGGTGAACGAACAGCCAATCAAAAAGTGAATACGTCACTCTAGACTGCACTTAAGTGGGGGACCCGTTCCTCAGCTCTCTCTCTCTCTCTCTGACTCTGACTCACTCTCTCTCTCTCTCTGACTCTGACTCACTCTCTCTCGCTCTCTGACTCTGGCGCTCTCTCTCTCTCTCTCTCTCTCTCTCTCCCTCCCCCCTCCTTCCGCGTCTCTCCACGTTTCTCCACGTGGGTGATAAAGATTAAAAGCCTCGTTTACAGTAACTACCTGTTCTCTGCGTCTCGTGATTTCTCCACGGACGCAAAAGCGCCAGGGGGAAGTGTTAGAAGTGGCATGTAATTAAAATGTTATAAAAGCAAAATAGGGGAGGGGGAATGGGATAGGGGGTTTTAGGGAGGGGAAATGGGGAGAGGGCATGACATCTGTTTTGTAAGTAAAATATCCAACAAAATATTCTAAATTAAAAAATTCATGATGCCTATCAATTATTTGCAGATGTGTGCAGTTTGAACACAGATTTGGGGAAACATCAATGCTTGTTGGAAGATTGAGGTGATCATTGCCTGGACTCTCACAGATTTCACATAGGGTATGCATCTGGGGTGAGGCAATCAGAACATTCCTCCAGTGCACAATGTAGTCTAGAACCTTCCCCTGCTGACCATGGGTGAACTGGATATTTCTGTTCTACAAAATAGGACTGGGGACCTCTAGCTTATGAACCAAGACATTCAGGATTTCTCCTTTGCTGAAGGTTGTCTTAGAACTTCTCATTCTGGGAAGAGGTTCCCAGACTCCTCTGTTGCCCATTTACTTTCACACTCCTTGTTTTTTGAAGTTCCTGAGAGAACTCGGCCTCTGCCCTTCCCTTCACCAACAATGTGGCCTTGGATCTTGTCCACTTCTGCAAGGGAGGATGTGAGCCACTGTCTTTGACCAAAGGAAGCTCCCACGTTCCTTTTTTCCAAAGGTGACATTAGATATGCTCTTTTGAATAATTGTGTATCGTGCCTTGTATCTTCAAGAATTCTCTTATGTCTTTGAACTACCTCCAATGTATACACTATAATAAGAGAGATCCAAGCCTTTCACCTTTCACCATGGTGGCTAAGGAAATATATTGTTTCACTCTAGTTTGAGGTCCCAGGACCTATGTGGAGAATTATTGGCTGGATCCTATGTTATGCTCCATAGCCTAATCACATTGCTGTTGCCCATACATGGACATGTTAAGACAAACTGAAGGAGGCAACCCAGCCAGGGACAGGCATCCAGGGTGTTTGAAAAAGGATTGTCTTGTTGCCTGAACTCCCCCAGACCAAACACAAGTTGTGGAACCTCTACCAACTAAAGAAGAGTTAGAAGCTGAAGAGCAGTGCTGGGACCTTCCTTTACTGAATAAGGTAACAGGGTCATTCATGTCTATCAGGATGCTGCATGGTACTTACCCCTCTCCTAGGGCTTTCTAACCCATCCATACCTTTGCACAACCAGGTCTCAAAGTTTTCTCTTTCTCATAAAGGCCCGAGCACTTTCTTTCTTCCCAAGTTACCTCAGTTTTTTTACTTTACTGAAGAGAATGTCAGACCTCCCTCCTACGACTAAACCTACTGCAGACCTTCCCCATTTGTCCAAGGTGGACTAAAGTACTCATTTAGAGGAAACACCCTCAAACTTTCTGTTTCTTTGAAAGCAGGCCTAAGTCATTTGTCTTCTGGCTAAAGAGGCCCCAGGTAGAGTAAGGCTTATGCCATCCCTTATGTAGAAACCAGAATCAAATCTACTCACATGCAGCCCAGTGTAGTGTAAAAGGAGGCTATGATTTCCTCCTTAAACAACAAGGACTATAGACATCCAGTTCCTGGACAAGGGTGTATTTCTCATGAAACAATGATGACAGAGACCACAGGTTTGTCTCCTATGGCCAAGTGGGTCTCATTCATTCCATCTGTAGTCACAGGAAATTCAGATGTAGCCTCTAGCTATGGGACACCCTAGTTCATAGCTTCATTCCAAGGGCACCTTACACTTGACTTTAAACTCGTCTTACGTTAGTGCCATTCTCTCTGACCAAATTGCCAGGCAAACACAATTGCAACCTCAGAGTGGGACCCCACAAGTTTCTGGGTGTATGACAGAGGGTAGAAAATGGAAAGTGAAAACTAACAGATATGCGATCTATAGGTGGTTGTCAGAAATGCAATGTTCCTGTCTCTCATTTAAGGATATGCACAGACCAATACCACTTTGAGGGAGCATCAGATTTCAGACCACTTCTCATCCTGAAGAAAGAGCTTGCTGATTGTTTCTTGTACTCTTCCCAACAGGATGTACAATATATGGATAATGAAAGCTGGGAAGACTCTTTGGACGCAAAAGATGCAGTACCATACTGTTCTCCCACTACCCAAGGTAAGCTAAATTTCTCCCTTCTGCACAGTAAGAGGATTAGAGCTTGCTATTTGTTTAAACATGGCCAGGCACTTTCTTTCTAAGCAAAGCAGTTCTGGATGACTCCAGATGTTCCATTTATGAATACAGACTACTCAAATTGCATCTATTTTCCAGGCATCACATACCATCTCCTTTGGATGAAGGGTCATCAGCACTTGACTTGGAATGGGTGGCCTTCAGGCCTTTCTGCTCTTACAAATACTACCCTAAACCTTCCCCTTCTGTCCAAGGTCAGTAATAAAAATGACTGGAGTTCACTACTGGGATCTCAGGATTTTCATTGTGCCTAAGGGGACCAAGATCAAAGGGTCCTCAAAGCATCCCCCACCTATATATGGGCCTCAAACATAACCCTCTGATGATGAACTTTAGATCATTTCCCTCTAACCATGGCCACTAAGAAAATACCTGTGTGACCACAGGGGCATCATTTAATTCTGCCCTGTGTTAACAGAGCCTGACACTTCAGTCTTCTGTTTTTCATACCATCCTTCATGCACTTACCCATGTAGCTGATGACAAACTTCAGGAGGACTTAGAGACTGACAATCATGACTGATGAATAATTCTTAGATTGCTGCCTACCACAGTGTAACTGAGGATGCAAATCTTCTAAACTGTGAAGCAGTCCTACCATCCCTGCTCAAGGTAGGCTAGGACATTTTTTCATCCTTAAAAAGGTTTGGGACTTTAAGCAGACTCTAAGTGTGCTTTAATCTTCTACTTCTGAACATCATTGCTTTAGACAATCAAATTCTGTCCATTATATATCAAATGCACCCTCTGCATATAAGAGGGTCCAATATCTATCTTACAGGATGGACAGGGCATGAGATAATCTCTCCCTGCCCAAGGTCTCAAAGTCCACTTTGAGTCAAAAAGGTCCACAATAATTAGAAGGATTTCAACTTCATTTCTGATGAAGGAGGGCACAAAAATTCCACTTAACTGTATCTCACATCCAACACCTCTCATCTGAAGGGGACATCAGAATAACTACTTTTGTTACAGTAGTCCGCAAACGCACACTCTCTGTCCAAGTGGTCTGTAAATGTCATCCTTTCATAGTGAATCTTTGGTGCCTTTCTCTCTGCCTATAATGAGGAGCCTCAGACACTCCATGCCTGCTCATAAATATTTACTCTTACCCTTCTGTCTAGGGGGCAACAACATTTTCTCCTAATGCCCACAGTTCTTGAAATCGTTTAGCCCAAGGTGGACTCATGCCCACCCTCTTTTGAAAGGTGTCAATTGATCTTGTTTTACTGACTTTGTGTGCTGGCTATATCCCAACTGTCTAGGATATCTTCCAAGCTTATTCCTACTACATATATTCTGAGACATTCCTCCACTGAAGAAAGAGGCCTTGGACTTATTTCCTCTGACCAAAAGTTTCATAGCCTAAAGATAACCATTCAACCTGTTGGAATATTGAAACAACTGCAGCCTGGACTTTCCCACAGCACACAAAATATATGGACACTCTAAATACTGAAAAATAATTGGAAAGTAATCGAGCAATACTGAAATTTCCTGTGGTCCACAAGGTATTTACATTTTCTCCAATGAGAAATGGTCTTTATTATTTTATTGAAAATAGAAAGAGATTTTACCTCTGTGACAAATAGGTATAGAATTTCACTTTTCACAGAGTTTCTCAGAAATCCCACTTATGACTAGGGTGCTGTGACACTCTTATTCCCATGAAATCTGGCACATTACCTCGTAGAGGAAGGGCACAACAGTGCTACTTCCAAGCAAAGCTGACCAAGCTCCTCCCCCATTCTACACAGGAAGATTTAGACATTCATAAGAGGCAGTGCTCCAGACCTGGCCTGTGTGATCGAGGAAACACCACAGAGTCACCATCTTCCCAGTGCATCTCTTACACACAACTTCTAATTTCAGAGGTCTGGGAAGCACTGTTCTCACCTAAGAGATCTAAGAGCACTGTGGAGTGAGGTCCCCCTGAAAAGAATATCAAGGCAAGGGTAAATGAGACTACTTTCTTTGTTTTGGTCCCACAGACCCAGACAGTCTGTCCTCCATGCAGAGAAATGCGTGGATGGACATATATTTGAGGAATACACTGAATATGAGGCTACTGCATTCCAGGTTCTTAGAAGACTTCTAAGACATCTGTCATGCCTAGCACCAACTATCGGATGGTATGAATTCGAGATTGTGATTTCAAGTTTGGAGCTAATAAAGGAACATTCTTTAATTCTCAAGGTATCAATCAACCTTCAACTTCTGCTCAATAGTGCTCCAGACGTAAAGAGTAAGAAGGCTGAGCCTCTTCCATACAATCCTGGGGACCTCCAATCTCATCTTTCTACTTAAGAGCATCTTGGATCTATCACATGTCCCCAGAGGGGCAGAAACAATTCCTCCTCTGCACACAGGGAGATTAGATATATCTCCCCTTACCCAAAGTTCTCTTAGTACCCTCTATTACTGCATTGGCTTCTAGACTATTTCCTCTCCCTAATTATACCTGAAATATTCCTCTTCTCACCAAAGGATTCCATGCTGCCTGTTCTAATAGAGAACTACACTCCACCAGTATCCAAAGGGTTCTCAGAACTTCAAACTGTTTTCCTGTGGGAGTGTACTCACTAAGTCGTTCATTGGGTCTCAGATCTTTCCAAACGCCTGCCTCTGATTTTCCAGTGGGTCTCAGATTTCATTTTCCCCAGGCCATCTTCAAATATGCCTTTCTAACCAAGGAGGACATCACATTGTCCTCCTCTGGTGCAGGGTCCTCAGACATTCCCCACCCTATCTTTAGGACCTATATTATTTCCATCCACCCAAAGGGACCTCCAGACCTCCCAGGCTGTAAGTTCCAGAGCCCAAGCTTAGCAAGTGCAGCCCAGAACAGAAGCTCACTGCCTCAAGGCAGAAACCAAAATGATGTGTTCCCCACATTTCATACCTAGACCTAGCAGCTGAACATATGCTTAAGAAGGAGAACCAGTGTGGGACTGTCAGCCAGGTTTTCTGATGGATGCTCAGACTGCTGCCTGACCTAGCACCACATTCACTACAAGGAACTGATATGTCTCTGAGGAGGAGTATGCAAATTTCAAAATCTACCCAACCAAACATGCTAGTTTACCTCTATAAAATGGTCACAGATTTCCACTCTCTTCCCAAGAAACCCTCAAATATTTCAGCTCTGATCCTAGGAATCATGTATTTTCTCCATGGTTTTGGGGGTTTCACTTCTTTCCCATACCCCTCAACAAGATTCAGACTTCTCACCTCTGACCCACTCATCCCTGGTCATACATCTCTGACTAGTCTTGAGGGCATTCAGGGTCTGCATATGAGGCCTTCAATAATGCCCACATTGTCTCACACATACTCTTTCTGACTAATGGGATCTTCAAACTCCACCTCTGGCCAAGGAAACTTCACACAATCCTTTCTCATTAGCTGGGGTCTCTGTAGTGATATCTTTATCCTCCATGCAAACTCTGGTTTTACCTTCTGACCATGCAGCTTTCCCACTTTGCTCAAAATATGTAACACTTACACAATGTGGACAAAGAGGCCTTGATCATTCTCCTACTTATCGATATAGCATTCCTTCCCTCAGGTATGAGATCTCCAGAGGAGCAGAAAGAGGCTGAAATACCATTCATCATCTTCAGAGCTTTCAGCATCAGTGGAGTGGTTCCAACCTTACTGCCCAGACATGGATGGTTGAACTCAAACCTGCTGCTGAATGCAACCTTACTGCAATCACTACATCATCCCTTTGGCAATTTCTGTCACATTATATTGTGATTACACTTTTTCTATAGAAATTAAATCATTTTAAATCACATATCTGAAATGTTTACTGATTTCAACCTGCTTTATGTCTGGTTTTGTTATTTGATGTGCTAATTTGTGGACTTAATGCAAGTGGTCTGTATAGATAACTAAAGCCCAGTAAATTACTCTTCAATCTCAGGCTACTATTCCATGCTTGGAATGTTTGAAAGAAAAAAATACATGTAACATGTTTCACACTTCTGCACCTTCTTCTAAGTATATCTGTGGATGATTGAATGAGGAGTGAATGAACATGTTTCTTTTACTGGCATACCAAGAACATACTTGTGGTTAAGGTAAGTTGACAATGTGATGCAAAGAATAGTTGTCACCAACTCATTTCTTTATGATGTATAATGGAAAATACATTTTGTATACACATTTAATTCTGTAAATGGATGCATGATCAAAAGATCTATGATGGTCTTGTGATCTTAACCTAATATACTTTAGATATTTTAATTTTCCCTCTCAAGGAATACATTTAGTACGTGTAGAAAGATACTTCATGATATTTTCATATAAGATTATATAACTTTTCATACATAAATATGAAGTTCGTTGTAGAAAGTTCTTTAAACCAAGCATTTACTCCACTATTTCAATTTAATCTGTTCCTTGAGTCTATTAATATGTGGCCCTTGGGAATATATCTCCCAAAACTCCATTGCTAATACAGCCATAAAAATACTTTGGATACTGACAGAATCCTTGGAGTGTGTACATATGAAATCACAAAATTTTGTTTATATTCTTTCTGGAATATGTTGTTCTACAATCCAGAATGTCTTTTCCATCATTTTTTAAATCAGTGTTTCCGTCGCTTTGCTGTACTTACAAGAGTTGCTAGAAATGACTGCTGCTTTAGGGGTTAAGTATTTTGTTAGTGGAGATATAACCAGAACTCTAAATAAAACTTTCTGACTGAGTGATAGGTAAATTTAGTTGCGCTATATTCAAAGTTAATTTATCATTGAACCATACCCTTTGTTTTACTGGAAAAGAAAAAGTGGTTTGCTTTTTATGGCTGGGTCACAGTTTGTATAGTAAAGAAATGTTGTAACCTTTATATCTCAATTTTAAGGTTTCCTTATTTGTATTATAGGAAATTGATGATTTTGGAAAAAACACACATATCTTGGAGCAGAGGTTGTACGACAAAATATGTTCAGCAGCACAAATACCTTCTGTAGAAGAAGTGTGTGTGGGAACAGGGACTCCGGTAAAAAAAGCTGGGTCTGCAGAAAGTGATTGACTGACTGGAAATTTAGTGCTTTGGAGACAAGGGACATTTTTTCTCTGTGTAGGTCATTAAGGGTTAAATTATGACCTCATGACATTCACAGTGAGATGCCAGCATATGTTAGAAGGACATGTGGTATACAACTTTCTACCCCTGCATTGCTTGCCTATTGTCATAATGTTGAGGCCTAAATGACTCCTGTGGGATCTGGAAGGGACTAATAAGTTAGTTAAATCACTTATAGCTGTGATGATATCTTTTCAGTGTTAAAATTCTATTGCTACTTCTTCAAAGGTGATCTGGTGTTTAGTACATTGCTTCTTTATTCTCCATATTGATTTATATCCCTATGGCTCAGAATACCCATGTTTTCTCACACTGTTACCCATTCATATTGCCATTCTATAGTTTGAAGCTCAGTTTGACCCAGTATTGGCCAGTGGAATTCATGGTGTCTTCATCTGATGCCTCTGGAGTATTTCCTGAGTCTGAACATTTCACTCTGTGTCTTTGTATAGTACATGGAAAGGTGGGGCACCTGGAAATGTAATGGTAAATGGACAAGCTCACACTTCCACTTTGTGTATATATTCCCTGGCATTGCTGGGTGTGTTCAGGGTTATCAACTAGGAAGAAGAAAGGGATCCTGTATTCCTTCTACTGAAGTAGTCTGGCCAGACAAGCCACCATCATTCCATCCTCTGGGATTTAGCTGCTTTCTCCTCCTGGTTTCCTCTACTCCATGTTTATTTCCTGTGTGTTACCTTCCAGTGTGACAGAGAAAGGTTTGATCTCTGTATCCCAGAAGCATGAGCTCATTGAGAAGATTGCAGTGTTCTGTGGAGATTCCCGGTCCGAATGTATGTATAGAATGTGTGTTTGCTCTGGGAAGGCTTTTTCTCTTCTACCATCCTATCCTAATTAACAGGTTATTCATATCCTGTTTCATGTTCATCAGCAGTCTTTTGAGGTTAAGTGTGATTCCATGTACAAAAACACTGTGCCAACTCAAAAAGAAGGAGGGACAAAGACTCTCTGGAGTAATACTTTTACAGCAGGTGTCCATGAACTCAAGGGTAGTTCCTAAATTAGTGGTCCTCACATGTGGTGTGTGCTGCATGTCTAGCTCTTTCTGGTGTCATTCTTAATATTGTTCCTTCACAATCTTCCCGTGTAAAGTTGAGTTCTTAATACACCCCTTTATTCTCCACATGGGAAGTACTTCTAACTACTTGCCCAGGAAATCTTTGGGATCTTCATATTGAACACAAACACACACACACACACACACACACACACACACACACACACACACACAAACACACCAGTTAAATGGTAATTGCCTTGGCTACCTCAAAGGCAATTTCTAAATGCACTCATAAATCTACCCTTGCTACTCCATGTCCAATCAGGGAAGTGGCCAGTGGCCACTTACCAGAAATTTCATATGGCTCTTTGGCCTTATCTACTGAACCTCCTATGTCCATCCATCATTCACCCCCATGTCCTTGTGATTCCTTTCTCCTCCCTCCTGATGCCTAGCATTTGCAACTCTGTGGTCCTGACCCATCTCTCTTTCACAGTTATTGAACCCTGGCATCTTTATTGATCAACCGAAACCCCATTGGGAACAAAGACCTTTAAATTTTGGACACACATTTCCAAGTTGAATTAAGCATTAGAACCAGTCTCCAACAACCCATGTAATAGTAAAGTCTCCAATTCATATAATCTGTATGTTTAGAGAACAATATCACATCATACCACACCACCACATATAATCACACCAGACCATAGCACATCACCACACACCAAAGCGCACCAGAATGCACCACAACACACCAGAGCATATCACTGCAACACATTACAGCACACTGCATCACACTATAGCACACCCATGCACACCACACTACACCACACAGCACTACAGTATATACATTCTTGCTCCAAACAACACACAGATTGATATAAAGAGCAAATAAAATTTGTACATTGTTAATGCATTTTCTTCAGTCTTTATGTTATAGTGTCTTCCAATATTTCTCTTTTCCCTCTATAGACTTGTCTCTCTTTTAAGAACTTCCTTTTGTCCTGATGAAAACTATGTGTCATGTTAACAAACCAGTTTTTCTTTGTATTTTGTGTGTTAATTCCCTTAAAGTCCTAAAGAATAATTTATCTATACATAGAAATTCAAGGTGGACAGCTGGTTTATTTCAACATTTGCTGTGCCACATTCTCTGGACTATGTGACTTCTTGAAATAAAATGTGTGTGTGTGTGTGTGTGTGTGTGTGTGTGTGTGTGTGTGTGTGTTTATGTATGTGTGTGTGTGTGTGTTTCTTCTACCTGAAACAGGGTAGAACTTTTAACTTTTAAATTTACTCCAAAATTTTCAGCATATCTGTTTTTCTATTGTGTGTCCTTTCACACCTAAATGTACCTTCTGCTTTAATGTCACATATTTTATTGTCCTCTCTCTTTCTATCCTCCTCAAATCTTGTCTACTTCTGTTAGTGGTCCACTTTCTTGATTCATGACCTGCAAAAACACACACAGACATACACACAGACATACACACACACTCGTCCATACACACACTGAAGCCACACTCACAATGCACATATAGTTCTTCATTCAATAAACGAGAAAAAACATGCAGCATTTTACTTTACTGTGTGTGTTTTATCAGTGAGCATTTTGAAAGTTTAAGCCCTGCACTACATTTATTTCTGTATAAGATCATTATTCTTTAGATATTTTTCACTTTTTGTCTCATATGAAGTTAATGTTGCTGTGATAAAAACACAATGGCCAAAAGCAAGTTGGGAAGGAAAGGTTTGTTTGGCTTACACTTCCACATCACTGTTCATCATCAAAGGAAGTAAGGGCAGGTTATCAAACACAGCAGGAACCTGGAGCCAGGAGCTGACGCAGAAGCCATAGAGGGATGCAGCTTACTGACTTACTCACATGTTCAGCCTGCTTTTATATGGAACCCAGGACCACCTTCCATCAATCACTTACTAAGAAAATGCTCTACAGGCCTGCCTACAGCATATTCTTATGGAGGCATATTCTCAGTTGTTTCTCTTTCCTCTCTGATGACCCTGCTTTGTGTAAAGATGACACAAAACCAACCATCATGCATGTGTGTGTGCTATTTCTTACTTTAGTGTGTATTCTTTTGTGGTTTGGTTTTCTTTTACATAGACTTCTAGCTGGCCTGGAATTCACTATGTAGTGCAGGATGACCTTGACCATCTTGTGATCTTCCAGTCTCTGCCTCCTGATTGTGGAAGTCATTATAGTCACACACCATGCAATTCTTCTTGGAGTTTGTTTTTCTAACACACTCACTTTCAGTTTCACATTTAAATAGACACTTTTGTTACAGAGGGGACAATTTGGAGGTCTATTATTCTTAAGAATAAGCTATCATTTTGCAAAGAAGAGCTCAACAATTAGACAGACTGTAAGTTTTGGTAGCTTTCAGGAGAGAAGAGAGTGGTAGGAGAAATAGAGAAAGCCATCCCTTTGGAGTCAGGGTACAAGAGAGCAGGAAGTTTCATCAGTTGAGTCAGTAGTTTACTGTGCTGTAGGTAAATGATGGGCATGCCTAAGCCCTTCATATAAGAAAGAATTCCAGAGTGTCAGAACAGGCAGGCTCAGGATTCTCACTGGTGTCTGAAAAAGAAAAAGGAAGAAAAAACAGACACATTTGACTTAGAATTTTAAAGATTAAGGAGCAGGGAGGATGGCTTTTATAACTTGCAGATGATTCAACAAGTAAAAGTGCTTGTTTCAAAGGCATGCATGCTTCAAGATCTGAGTTCAGATCACACAAATCATGGAAAAAGCCAGATGTGGCCCTCACAATTTATAATCTCAGGATTCCAACAACAAGATGGGTGACAGGGGCATAAGAACTCACTAAAAGCTTGTGTGCCACATACCCTGGAGTATGTGCTGTGTGCAGTATCCTAAAGCAGCAGAAAAAGAGAAACCCTGACTCTAAAGATTGAGGATAGAACTAAATCTAAACTAATATTGTCCTGTGACCTCCACACTTGCACTATGCCATTTACATGCCTGTACACACACACACACACACACACACACACATGGATATCATTGATAGAGGATGCACATGTATATATCTTCTGTACATAGTGACAGTATTGACTGTGTTCAGTTTCATGGAGCAAATGAGTGAGATGGACAAATGGATTCCCTCTGTGTGCTCTGTGTGTGCATGCATGTGCGTGTTGTCATACTAGCTTCTACAACTTCATCATGTCTATTCTTTATAATCAACTTAGACCAGGATTGGGTTCCAATCTCGGCTTTATATTAGATATACCTAAGATACTAAGTTTTATATGCCATGAGAATATAATCCTGCCCATGCTCT
Organism: Arvicanthis niloticus; assembly: GCF_011762505.2. Taxonomy (NCBI): domain Eukaryota; kingdom Metazoa; phylum Chordata; class Mammalia; order Rodentia; family Muridae; genus Arvicanthis; species Arvicanthis niloticus. The sequence continues at coordinate 61,465 of NW_023045016.1, read as the reverse complement.
TCCCCTCCCCACCATACAGTACATCAGACCTGACTTGCACTGATGTAGTTCTTATGATACCCACAAGGTGGCAGCACTATATTCTTACAATTTAATGAAAGGGGCTGATATTTTACAGAGTAGCAAATATCCCCAAGTTAATGTATTTCTAGTGTGTTGGGAAGCTTTGTGGGTATACTAGAGCAGTTCCATTCATGCATTACCACAAATCTTGTGCTCAACATTTCACTTCATCTCCACTCAGTGTAAAATGAGCAGTTCAAAATATATATACAGGGGCATTTTATGGAGAATATGGTATCCATAGTGGGATTGAATTCTGTGGCTCTCAGGTGTGTTTCCCACATATTCCAACCCCTCTCCAGAATACTACGGTATGGCTACTTAGATCCCTCCCTGTCAGACACCTTCACTCTCTGTCAATCATCAGCCTAGCACTATGTTCCTTGGTGACTTTAAGAGCATCCTGGTGTTTGTGGTCTGTTTTACTATAATTCTTTCATGCTGATCATTTTAACAGGCAAAGTTGGAAATATTTGTTCACGGTGGATTAGGTTTTATTTGTGTGTGTGTGTGTGTGTGTGTGTGTGTGTGTGTGTGTGTGTGTGCCTGTGCTTGTGTCTGTGTCTGTGTGCATGGATGTCCAAGGGAATTGGGAATATATGCCTTTGTTTATACAAATGAGTGTATGAGTGTGTGTGTTTGTGTGCCTGTGCATGTGTATGTGAGTGCCAGTTTGCATGATCATTTCGGGGGTGTTATGTGCCTATGTGCATTTTTGTATACGAATGAGTGTATGAGTGTGTCTGTCTGTCTGTCTGTCTGTTGTCTGTCTGTCAGGCTGTATATGTGTGTGTGGTTCATGTGCACGTTTACATTCATGTGAAGGCCACAAAAGGACTTTGGGTGACTTACTCTATCATTTTCTGATTTATTCACTTGGGAAAAGTTCTGTCACTAGACTTGTAACTAGGCTGGAAGGCAGCAGGTCTCACCCGAAATCCATCTTCACAGCAGAGGGTTAGAGTTGTATGTGTCACTGTGGCCAGCATTTGTGCCTTTGAAAGTCCTGGGGGATGGGACAGTCCTAGAGTACAGGATTAATGTAGGAGACTTGTCAGGAAAGCATATCCTTATCATGAGCAAAATGATCCTTATGACAGGAACAGAAATCTTTCTCTTAGTTTTATGCTTTAAAACTTGCGGATAGGCCGGTAGAGACATTTAAGGAAAACTGATCTACATTTGTTACAGTCTTTGTAACCAGGATATTCTGTTTTTTTTTAAATTGGGTATTATATTTACATTTCAGATTTTATCTCCTTACCCCACTTCCCCCCACCACCCAGAAGCCTCCTATCCCATCCTTCCTCCTCATGCTTCTATGAGGCTGTGCCTCCACCTACCCCCTCCCCACACCCAACTCCTTAAACTCACATCCCCCCCACTCGGTGTTCAGCCTTCATGGGACCAAAAATCTCCTCTCCCACTTATGCCTGACAAGGCCATCCTCCCCTACATATACAGCTGGAGTCATGGGTCCCTCCCTAGTGTACCCAGGCTGGTGGTTTAGACCCTGGTGTGATGTTACTAACCCTGCAGAAAGACATTGTAATTACTTTGTCATGATAGTCCAGTTATTGTAGGAGTGCCATGTTTGAAAGAAGATAAAATTTGTTTCTATTCATATAATTTTTTTTCATTGAATAAAGATTGTTTTTTCCTATAAGCAATAAGGTAAAAATCCCATAAAAGTAGTAAACAAGAATTCATAAATGATCCTGAAAGAAATGATTCAGATCTTTTGAGGCTGTAGGAAGGCAGCTTCCGGAATTGTGGCTTGATATAGGCTTTGATGAGGGTCTGGGTAGACATGGGGATGTAGCTCAGTGGTAGAGCACATGCTTTGCATGCATGGGGTCCTGGGTTTGATTCCCGGTGTCTTCACACTTTTACATTTTTCTTGTCATGGACTTTTTTTTTTTACATAGGGTGTCACAGCCTGGAAACATTTCCATGGAGACGTCAATAAACCGGTGACTATGATAAAAGAGCTCATCTATGTCCATGACAACAGCGTTCCTCTAGAACCCTGATGACATTTCCACGGAGCCTTCCATAGTCTGGGGAGTACAGCATGCTCAAACCTCCAGGAATAGGTTTTGGTCACAGCTTGACCAAAGCTCTGCTTTCATGCTGGTGGCAGTTGCCTAGAGGATGTGCTTTCTCAGAGTGGTGATAGATAACAAGGGTGAATGAGTTCTGCTTTAAGAAAAAGAAAGGGAGGGGTGGATGGAGCATTCCTAGGTACTGAGCAGAGAGAGAAGGAGCATTATGGTTGTCATAGTACCTGGGGTTTTTTGGAGACCTTCAATGGAGACCTAGTTGATGCACCAAGAGAAGCATTCTCTCTTACCAAGATTGTGGGTTCCCAGAGATGAACACTTCAGTCTCCCTGAGGGTGGGAAGACAGATGCAGGGATCCCAGACCAGAGTTGGCTCACTTCTACCTTGGGATTTGTGGCTAGTGAGTCCCCTCCAGAAAGAGAGAGACATAGGGCAGTCTGCCTCTCAGAGGGTGCTGTTCTGTACCATGATGCACAGGTGCCATTTCCGGGGAGGGGAAGTGAGGAAGGGGAGATAGGAGAGAACAGAGTGTGTACACTGTGGTCCCAGTATTCCCCTAGTGAAACCGGTATGAGAGGTGGGACATTAGGTGGAAAATTCTAAACAATAGTTTATGATGGTCCTGTATAGATGTCTCAGATGATTATTTACATATGCAGTTGGCTAGAATACTTTCTTTTCCTTTCTTTACTAATTTTTGGTGGTGTTGGGTTTTGTTCCTTTGTTTTTTTTTTTTTTTAACTTCCAGGTTTGCTTTGTTTTGAGACAGTATCATGGTGTCCTAGCCTGGCTTAGAACTCTAAATGATCCTCTTACCTCAGCTTCGTGGTGATGGGGTTATAATTGTGGAAAACCTATGTGCTTTGGATTAACCAAATTTTAAGAAATTTTAAGTAGTCAGTTATTGTGGTACCCACTCTACCAAGTAACTCTGGTTCTCCTCAGAAGCCCCAGCCATGCTGCTGTCTCCATACCTGACTTGTTAGTGTTGCTAACAAATCCCTTATAAAATGAGCAATCTTACTCAATGCCCCAGTTCACACAACAGCCCATGTGCAACTTCTCACATTTTTCAATTTCTGTTTACTGCTTGACTTTTGGAAGCTTTTTGGCAAGTTCCAGAAAAGTTGCTACTGGATATGAACTGTTCAAACTTTTCCCCTAGTCATGGACTGAAAGCTTCTCATTTTGTAACCAATGGAAACTTTTATATTTTATAGATTTCACCTTCTCCAGTTCTCCAATTTTGGTTTTTCCTTGCTGTTTTGTCTGTGAAATATTCATGTAGCACCACGTGATAGAGACTGTTTTTTTTTTTTCTGTGTTGTGATATATACTTTATTTGATAACTGTGTACTTCCAAATTTATATTTTAATATTTATTATATTTTATGGGAGTGTTGTATCTTCATGTACACCACCATGCCAGAGGCAACAGATTCCCCTATAGATGGTTGTGAGTCACCATGTGGTTGCTGGCATTTTAATTCAGGACCCGTGGAAGAGCAGGCAGTAATCTTAAACACTGTGCCAACTCTCCATGACCAGTATTTATATTTCTGGGTTCGCATATGTGCTTAACTCAGCACTGTTCTCAGACAGACAATCCTTTCTGCATCAAATTGAAATTGCATTCTTATCAAATATCAGTTGTCCAGGATGTCAGGCATAGAACACATGCCCAAAATCCCAGCACCTTGTGGGGTTGTAGCAAAATTATATTCAGGTCTTCTCAACCCAGTCTACACACAAGCTTGATTTGAGCATGGGATTCACTAAGAAATGTTCACTCAAAATAGGCAGTTGTCTATAAAAGTGTGAGTGTAACTATGACTGTTGATTTCAGTCTTTCTGGACTTATCCACCTTGTTCCAATAGCATTCAGGCTTAGTAATCTTACTCTCATATGGAGGTCTCTTTTCAGGCACTGTTCTTCTCTGTCTTTGTTCTGTTTCTTAGCTTCATTCTTCTATACATATATCTGTGAGGTTTGGAATTAGTAAACCCAATTAAAATAAATAGTATTATTCATATTATTGTTGCATTGAACATGTAGAACATTTTTTAAGCAATAGAGATCTTACCAATAATGAATTGTCAGACTGATGAGCATATATTGTGGGGAAGAAATCTCACAGGCGGGGGGGGGGAGGGAGTCTGGTGGCGGCAGGGTCCCAGGGTGGTCAGGCATCAGGGTCCGGGACGGTCTTCCCACATCTCCAGCAGAGGATCCCAAATTCACACAGCTGTCGGTGGGCGGGCCAGCGGCTGCATCGCAAGGTTCTAGGGTTCTAAAAGCTGGGAATCAGGCAGAGAGACCATGTGACAAGTGGAGTCCGGTTTTTCAAAGCTTTATTGTTCATGACATGGTTAATGGATGTAAGTGGTACACGTTTCCTTCCCTCCCCCCAAAGGCCAGGGGAGTCTCATTTTATAGGGAAGGAAAAAGGGGAGGGAATAACTTAATTAGCTACGCCCCTGGCCTTTTGATAATTCATTAATATTTAAATCTCTGGAGGTAGATACTTGTTAATCACGCCCTCTACCTGTGTCCTACTTGACTGAAGGTAACAGGTTAAATTGAGTTACCTAGTCCAAGGCCCAACATCCCACCCTCTTTTCTTTCATAAAAAGAGGGGTGGCACATCACACCACAACATCATATTTTACCACACCACACTATAGCACATCACCACATACCATAGCACACAAGAATGCACCACAACACACAACACACCAGAGAATACCACCGCAAAACACTACAGCACACCACATCACACTATAGTGCACCTCAGCACACCACAGTATACCACTCTACACTACAACATATACATTCTTGCTCCAACCAACACACAGATTGATATAAAGAGGAAATAATATTTGTACATTGTTTATGCATTTTCTTCACTCTTTATGTTGTACTGTCTTCCAAGTGTTTCTCTTTTCCCTCTATAGACTTGTCTCTCTTTTAAGAACTTTCTTTTGTCCTGATTAAAAGTATGTGTCATGTTAACAAACCAGTTTTACTTTGTATTTTGTGTGTTAATTCCCTTAAAGTCCTAAAGAATAATTTATGTACACATAGAAATTCAAGTTGGACAGCTGGTTTATAGCTACATTTGCTGTGGCACATTCTCTGGACTATGTGACTTCTTCAAATAAAGTCTGTGTGTGTGTGTGTGTGTGTGTGTGTGTGTATGTGTGTGTGTGTGTGTGTGTGTGTGTGTGTGATTTCTAACAGAAACAGGGTACAACTTTTAATGGTTTCAACATGATTTCCTTTAATTCTTTTTTCTGGTGTCTAGGTTGACTCCAAAAACTTTGGCATATCTGTTTTTCTATTGTGTGTCTTTTCACACCTAAATGTACCTTTTGCTTTAATGTCACACATTTTATTGTCCTCTCTCTTTCTATCCCCCTCAAATCTTGTCTACCTATGGTACTGGTCCACTTTCTTCATTCATGACCTGCAAAAACACACATACACCGATACACACGCACACACACATACACACAGTCATCCACACACACACTAAAGCCACACTCACAAGGCACATATAGTTCTTGATTTAATAAATGAGAAACAAGCATGGAGCATTTTACTTTACTGAGTGTGTTTTATCATTGAGCATTTTTAAAGTTTAAGCCCTGAGCTACATTTATTTTTGTATAAGATCACTATTCTTTCGATTCACTTTTTGTCTCATATGAAGTTAATGTTGCTGTGAGAAAAATACAATGGCCAAAAGCAAGTTAGGAATAAAAGGTTTGTTTGGCTTACACTTCCTATCATCACTGTTCACCAACAAAGGAAGTGAGGGCAGATTATCAAATACAGCAGGAACCTGGAGACAGGAGCTGATGCAGAAGCCATAGAGGGATGCAGCTTACTGACTTACTCACATGACTTGTTCAGCCTGCTTTTATATGGAACCCAGGACCACCTTCCATCAATCACTTACTAAGAAAATGCTCTACAGGCCTGCCTACAGCATATTCTTATGGAAGAATATTCTCAGTTGTGACTCTGTCCTCTCTGATGACCCTGCTTTGTGCAAAGATGACACAAAACCAACCATCATGCATGTGTATGTGCTATTTCTGAATTTAGTGTGTATTCTTTTGTGGTTTGGTTTTCTTTTACATAGACTTCTAGCTGGCCTGGAATTCACTATGTAGTGCAGGATGACCTTGACCATCTTGTGATCTTCCAGTCTCTGCCTCTTGATTGTGGAAGTCATTATAGTCACACACTATGCAACTTTTCTTGGAGTTTGATTTTCTAACACACTCACTTTCAGTTTCACATTTAAATAGACACTTTTGTTACAGAGGGGACAATTTGGAGGTCTTTTATTCTTAAGAATAAGCTATCATTTTGCAAAGAAGAGCTCAACAATTAGACATGATGTAAGTTTTGGTAGCTGTCAGGAGACAAGAGGGGGATAGGAGAAATAGAGAAAGCCATCCCTTTGGAGTCAGGGTACAAGAGACCAGGAAGATTCATCAGTTGAGTCAGTAGTTAATTGTGCTAGACGTAAATGATGGGCATGCCTAAGCCCTTCATATAAGAAAGAATTCCAGAGTGTCAGAACAGGCAGGCTCAGGATTCTCACTGGTGTCTGAAAAAAAAGAAAAGGGAAGAAAAAACAGACACTTTTGACTTAGAATTTTAAAGAAGATTAAGGAGCAGAGAAGATGGCTTTTATAACTTGCAGATGACTCAACAAGTAAAAGTGCTTGTTTCAAAGGCATGCTTCAAGATCTGAGTTCAGATCACACAAATCATGGAAAAAGCCAGATGTGGCCTCACAATCTATAATCTCAGGATTCCAACAACAAGATGGGTGACAGAGGCATAAGAACTCACTAAAAGCTTTCTTGCCACAAAGCCTGGAGTATATGCTATGTGTAGTATACTACAGCAGCAGAAAAAGAGAATCCCTGACTCTAAAGATTGAGGATAAAACTAAATCTAAACCTAAATTGTCCTGTGATCTCCACACTTGTACCATGCCATTTGCATGCCTATACACACACACACACACACACACACACACACACACACATACACACAGAGAGAGAGAGAGAGAGAGAGAGAGAGAGAGAGAGAGAGAGAGAGATCATTGAGTTTTAGAGACTATGATTTGTGCTTCCCACAATTATAGTTAACTCTGTCATTCTGGATTTCTGATGGGGTTGAGAACATATAGCTATTGACCTTAAGAGAAAAGATTTGAGTGGATGGCCGTCAGCTGACATTCATCCTAAAGCCAGGTTCAGAACTAAATGTTCTAGTTAGAATAGATGACAGAGGAGCTGGTTAGTCAACAAAAGGATGGACTGGGTATTAGGACTATCCTGTACCTCATTGGTACAAATTGGCATAATTATGCTCTAATTGTATTTTGAGAGAAAAGTTTCATTTTAACAGGAAGAGTGATGTGTAGGAGGAGCTAGGGTAGGAGGAGTACAGAGAGGAAGAAAAGGAGTAAGAAGAGGAGAAGAAGAAGGAGAGAAGAAGCTAGGTGATGAAAGAGAAAAAGAGGGGGAAGACAGGGAGGCAGATATTCATGTATCTCCACCAGTCAAAGATAGTTGTTATATCTAGGTCGGTCAGTGGGTTACACCTCTGATTGAACAATTCCACACTTATAAAGTCTATGATTAACAGTTTTTTTTTCAAAAAAGTATAAATGCAAAAAGGGAAAGGGGGCATGGCATATGGGTTTCCTAAGGGGGGTGGGGGTAATGGGGATAGGGGATGCCATCTGAAGTGTAAATAAAATATCTAATAAAAAAATTTAAAAAAGATGTGATGTTGTGGTGTGATGTGATGTTGTTCTCTAAAGATACAGGTTATATGAATTGGAGATTTGGCTATTATATTGGTTGTTCATGATTGGTTCTAATGCTTGATTCAACTAAAAAATGTGTGTCCAAAATTTAAAGGTCTTTGTTCCCAATGGAATTTTGATTGTTCAATAAAGATGCCAGGGGCCAATAACTGTGCAAAGAGAGATGGGTCAGGACCACAGAGTTGCAAATGCTAGGAATCAGGAGGGAGGAGAAAGGAATCACCAAGACATGGGGGAGAAAGACAGATGGACATAGGATGTTCATTAGATAAGGCCAAAGAGCCATCTGAAATTTCTGGTAAGTGGCCACTGGCCACTTCCTTGATAGGACACGGGTTAGCAAGAGTAGATTTAGGAGTGCCTTTAGAATTTGCCTTAGAGGTAGCCAAGGAATTTATAGTTTAAAGGTGTATGTGTGTGTGTGTGTGTGTGTGTGTGTGTGTGTGTTCCATATGAAGACCCAAAGATTTCCTGAGCCAGTGATTGGAAGTGCTTCCCATGTGGAGAACAAAGGGGTGTATTAGGAACTCAACAGTACATGGGAAGATTGTGACTGAATGATATTAAGAATGACACCAGAGAGAGCTGGATATGCAGCACACACCACATGGGAGGACCACTAATCTAGTACCCACCCTTGAGTTCTTGAACACTTGCTGTAAAAGAATTACTCCAAAGAGCCTTTGTCCCTCCTTCTTTTTGAGTTGGCACACTGTTTTTGCACATGGAATCACAATTAACCTCAAAAGACTGCTGATGATCATGAGACAGGATATGGATAACCTGTTAAGTAGGTAAGGATGGTGGAAGAGAAAAAAAACCTGCCCAGAGCTAACACACATTCTATACATCCATTCAGGTCAGGAATCTCCACAGCACACTGCATTCTTCACAATGAGCTCATGCCTCTGGGATACAGAGATCAAACCTTTCTCTGTCACACTGGAAGGTAAGACACAGGAAATAAACATGGAGTAGAGGAAACCAGGAGGAGAAAGCAGCTAAGTCCCAGAGGATCAAATGATGGTGGCTTGTCTGGCCAAATTTCTTCAGTAGAATGAATACACACACGATCACTTTTTTTTCCTAGTTGATAACCCTGAACACACCCAGCAATGCCAGGGAATATATACACAAAGTGGAAGCATGACCTTGTCCATTTACCATTACATTTCCAGGTGCCCTGCCATTCTATGTACTATACAAAGGCACAGAGTGAAATGTTCAGAATCAGGAAATACTCCAGAGGCATCAGATAAACACAACAAATTCCAATGGCCAATACTGGGTCAAACTGAGCTTCAAAATGTAGAATGGCAATATGAGTGGGTAATAGTGTGAGAAAGATGGGTATTCTGAGCCATACTGATATATACTCAGTGAAAAAAAAATGTCCCTTGTCTCAAAAGCACTAAAGTTCCAGTCAGTCAATCACTCTCTGCAGACCCAGCTTTTTACTTGGAATCCCTGTTTCCACACACACTTCTACAGAAATTACTTGTGCTGCTGAATATATTTTGTCATACAACCTCTGCTCCAAGATACATGTGTTTTTTTTCAAAATCATCAATTTCCTATAATACAAATAAGGAAACCTTAAAATTGAGATATAAAAATTACAACATTTATTTGCTAGACAAACTGTGACCCAGCAGTAAAAAGCAAACCGTTTTTTTTTCTTTTCCAGTAAAACAAATGGGACGGTTCAATGATAAATTAACTTGGAATATAGCCCAACTAAATTTACCTATCACTCAGTCAGAAAGTTCTATTTTGAGTTCTGGTTATATCTTCACTAACAAAAATACTTAACCGTTAAAGCAGCAGTCATTTCTAGCAACTCTTGTAAGTACAGCAAAGCAAGGGAAAAAAATGGTTTAAAAAATGAAGTAAAAGACATTCTGGATTATAGAATAATATATCCCACAAAGAATATAAATAAAGTTTTGTGATTTTATATGTACACACTCCAAGTATTATGTCAGTATACAAAGTATTTTATTGCTGTATTAGCAATGGGATTTTTTGGGATATATTCCCAAGGGCCACATATAAATAGAGTCAAGGAACAGATTAAATTGAAATCCTAGAATAAATGCTTGGTTTTATAAACTTCCTACAACGAACCTCATATTTATGTATAAAAAGTTATAGAATCTTATATGTTAATATCATGAAGTATTTTTCTACACACACTAAATGTATTCCTTGAGAGGGAAAATTAAAAAATCTAAAGTATATTAGGTTAAGATTACAAGACCATCATAGATCTTTTGATCATGCATCCATTTAGAGAATTAAATGTGTATACAAAATGTATTTTTCATTATACATCATAAAGAAATGAGTTGGTGACAACTATTCTTTGCATCATATTGTCAACTTACATTAACCATGAGTATGTTCTTGGTATGCGTGTAAAAGAAACACCTTCATTCAGTTCTCATTCAATCATCCACAGATATACTTAGAAGAAGGTGCAGAAGTGTGAAAAATGTTACATGTATCTTTTCTTTCAAACATTCCACACATGGAATAGTAGCCTGAGATTGAAGAGTACTTAACTGGGCTTTAGTTATCTATACAGACCACTTGAATTAAGTCCCCAAATTAGCACATCAAATAACAAAACCAGGCATAAAGCAGGTTGAAATCAGTAAACATTTCACATATGTGTTTTAAAATCATTTAATTTCTATAGAAAAATTGTAATCACAATATAATGGGACAGCAATTGCTGAAGGGATGATATACTGATTTCAGTAAAGGTGGCATGAAACAGCAGGTTTGTGTCCAACCATCTATGTCTGAGCAGTAAGGTTGGGACCACTCCACTGATGATGAAAGCTCTGAAGATGATGACTGGTATTTCAGCCCTTTTCTGCATCTCTGGAGATCTCATACCTGAGGGAAGGAATGTTATATTGATAAGTAGGAGAATGATCAAGGCCTCTTTGTCCACATTGTGTAAGTGTTACATATTTTGAGCAAAGTGGGAAAGCTACTAGGTCAGAAGGTAAAACCAGAGTTTGCACAGAGGATAAAGATGTCAATCCAGAGAACCCAGCTAATGAGAAAGGATTGTGTGAAGTTTCCTTGGCCAGAGGTGGAGTTTGAAGATTCCATTAGTCAGAAAGGGTACGTGTGAGACAATGTGGGCATTATTGATGGCCTCATAAACAGACACTGAATGCCCTCAAGACTAGCCAGGGATGTATGACCAGGGATCAGTGGGTCAGAGGTGAGTAGTCTGAATGTTGTCCAGAGGTATGGGAAAGAAATGAAACCCCAAAAGCTATGGAGAAAATACAAGATCCCTTGGATCAGAGGTGAAATACTTGAGGGATTCTTGGGAAGAGATTGGAAATCTATGATCTTTTTATAGAGGTAAACTAGCATGTTTGGTTGGGTAGAGTTTGAAATTCCAATACTCTTCCTCAGAGACATCTGTTCATTATAGTGAATGTGGTGCTAGGTCATGCAGCAGTCTGAGCATTTATCAAAAAACCTGGGTGACAGTCCCACACTGGTTCTCCTTCTTAAGCATATGTTCAGCTGCTAGGTCTAGGTATGAAATGTGGGGAACACATCATTTTGGTTTCTGCCTTGAGGCAGTGAGCTTCTGTTCTGGGCTGCACTTGCTAAGCTTGGGCTCTGCAACTTACAGTCTGGGAGGCCTGGAGGTCCCTTTGGGTGGATGGAAATACTATAGGTCTTAAAGATAGGGTGGGGAATGTCTGAGGACCCTGCACCAGAGGAGGACAATGTGGTGTCCTCCTTGGTTAGAAAGGCATATTTGAAGATGGCCTGGGAAAAATGAAATCTGAGACCCACTGGAAAATCAGAGGCAGGAGTTTGGAAGGATCTGAGGCCCAATTAAGTACTTAGTCAGTACACTCCTACAGGAGAATACTTTGAAGTTCTGAGAATCCTTTGGGTACTGGTGGACTGTAATTCTCTATTAGAACAGGCAGCATGGGATGCTTTCGTGAGAAGAGGAATATTTCAGGTATAATTAGGGAGAGGAAATCGTCTAGAAGCCAAGTCAGTAAAAGAGGGCACTCAGAGTACTTTGGGTAATGGGAGACATATCCAATCTTCCTGTGTACAGAGGAGGAATTGTTTCTGCCCCTCTGGGGACATGTGATAGATCCAAGATGCTCAAAATTAGAAAGATGAGATTGGAGCCCTCCAAGATTATTTGGAAGAGGCTCAGCCTCTCTTATTCTTTATGTCTGGAGTACTACTGAGCAGAAGTTGAAGGTTTATTGATACCTTGAGAATTATAGAACGCTCCTTTATTAGCTCCAAACCTGAAATCACAATCTAGAATACATATCATGTGAATGTCCTTGCTAGGCATGACAGATGTCTTAGAAGTCTTTTAAGAGGCTGCAATGCAGTAGCATCAGGTTCAGTGTCTTCCTCAAATATATGTCCATCTATACATTCCTCTGCATGGAGGACAGACTATCTGTGTCTGTGAGACCAAAACAAAGAAAGTAGTCTGATTTTCCCTTGCCTTGATTCCCTTCTCTTTGGGACCTCAGTTCACAGTGCTCTGAGATCTCTTAGGTCAGAAAAATGCTTTCCAGACCACTGAAATTAGAAGTTGTTTGTAAAAGATGCACTGGGAAGATGGTGATTCTGGTGGGTTTCCTCAATCACACAGGCCAGGTCTGGAGCACTCCCTCTTATGAATGTATAAATATTCCTGTGTAGAATGGTGGAGGAGCTTGGGCAGCTTTGCATGGAAGTAGCACTGTTGTGCCCTTCCTCTACAAGGTAATGTGCCAGACTTCATGGGAATAAGAGTGTCACAGCACCCTGGTCATAAGTGGGATTTCTGAGAAACTCTGTGAAAAGTGAAATTCTATACTCATTTGTCACAGGGGTATAATCTCTGGCTATTTTCAATAAAATAATAATGGCCATTTCTCATTGGAGAACATGTAAGTACCTTGTGGAGCAGAGTAAATTTCAGGATTGCTAGATTACTTTCCAAATATCTTTCAGTATTTAGAGTGTCCCTATATTTTCTGTGCTGTATCAAAGTCCAGGCTGCAGTTGTTTCATTATTCCAACAGGATGAATGGTTATCTTTAGGCTATGAATCTTTTGGTCAGAGGAAATAAGTCCAAGGCCTCTTTCTTCAGTGGAGGAATGTCTCAGAATATATGTAGTAGGAATAAGTTCAGAAGATATCCTAGACAGTTGGGATATAGCAGGCACACCATGTCAGTAGAACAAGATCAATTGACACCTTTCAAGAGAGGGTCGGCAGGAGTCCACATTGGGATAAAGGATTTCCGGAAATGTGGGCATTAGGAGAAAGTGTTGTTGCCCCCTAGACAGAAGGATAAGAGGAAATCTTTATGAGTAGACATGGAGTGTCTGAGGCTCCTCATTATAGGCAGAGATAAAGGCATCAAAGACCCACTATGAAAGGATGACATTTACAGACCTCTTGGACAGAGTATATGCATTTGAGGACTACTGGGACAAAAGTAGTTATTCTGATGTCCCTTCCAGATGAGAGGTGTTAGATGTGAGATACAGTTAAGTGGAATTTGTGTGCCCTCTGTCATCAGAAATGAATTTGAAATCCTTCTTGATCACAGAGTGTAATTATTGAGGACCTTTTTGCCTCGAAGTGGAGTTTGAGGCTTTGTGCAGGGAGAGATTATCTCATGCCCTGTCCATCTTGTAAGATAGATATTGGACCCTCTTATATACAGAGGGTGCATTTGATTTATAATGAACAGAAGTTGGTTATCTAAATCAATGATGTTCAGAAGTAGAAGATTAAAGCACACTTAGAGTCTGCTTAAAGTCCCAAAGCTCTTTAAGGATAAAAAAAATGTCCTAGCCTACCTTGAGCAGGGGAAGTAGCACTGCTTCACAGTTTAGATTTGCATCCTCAGTTACACAGTGATAGGAAGCAATCTAAGCATTATTCATGAGTCATGATTGTTAGTCTCTAAGACCTCCTGAAATTTGTCATCAGCTACATGGGTAAGTGCATGAAGGATGGTATGAAAAAGAGAAGACTGCAGTGTCAGGCTCTGTTAACACAGGGCAGAATTAAATGTTGCCCCTGTGGTCACACAGGTATTTTCTTAGAGTCCATGGTTAGAGGGAAATGATCTAAAGTTCGTCATCAGTGGGTTATGTTTGAGGCCCATATATAGGTGGGGCATAATTTGAGGACCCTTTGATCTCGGTCCCTTTGGGCAAAATGAAAATTCTGAGATCCCAGTAGTTTACTCCAGTCATTTTTATTATTGACCTTGGACAGAAGGGGAAGGTTTAGGGTAGTATTTTTAAGAGCAGAAAGGCCTGAAGGCCACCTATTCCAAGTTAAGTGCTGATGACCCTTCATCCAAAAGAGATGGTATGAGATGCCAGGAAAATAGATGCAGTTTCAGTAGCCTGTATTCATAACTGGAACATCTGGAGTCATCCAGAATTGCTTTGCTTAGAAATAAAGTGCCTGGCCATGTTTAACCAAATAGCAAGCTCTAATCCTCTCACTGTGCAGAAGGGAGAAATCTAGCTTACCTTGGGTAGTGGGAGAACATTATGGTACTGCATCATTTGCATCCAAAGTGTCTTCCAAGCTTTCATTATCTGTATATTGTACATCCTGTTGGGAAGAGTACAAGAAACAATCAGCAAGCTCTTTCTTCAGGATGAGAAGTGGTCTGAAATCTGATGCTCACTTGAAGTGGTACTGGTCTGTGTATATCCCTAAATGAGAGACAGGAAGATTGCATTTCTGACAACTATCTATAGACTGCATATTTGTTAGTTTTTGCTTTTCATTTCCTGCCCTCTTTCCTACACCCAGAAACTTGTGGGGTCCCACTCTGAGGTTGCAAATGTGTTTGCCTGGCAATTTGGTCAGAGAGATTGGCACTAACATAAGACAAGTTAAAAGTCAAGTGTAAAGTGCCCTTGTAATGAAGCTATGAACTAGGGTATCCCATAGCTAGAGGCTACATCTGAAGTTCCTATTACTACAGATGCCTCTGGAGTATTTCCTGAGTCTGAACATTTCACTCTGTGCCTTTGTATAGTACATGGAAACGCGGGGCATCTGGAACTCAGGATATCAGTCACCCTGTTCCTACTAAGGAGAGCTCATAACATGTTACTAATGTCCAAGAGGAAGAAAAACATTCCACTAGTTCCAGACAGGAGCCCACAGCTTTGGTTCATGTATTATGGTGATTCATCCCTACAACAGTTCCAAAAGGCAGTGCAACTATATTCCTTGTTTGTCACGGAAATTTCAGACATGACATTTGTCAACCAGAGAACCTGGTACCTTACCATTCCTATCAAGAGTGAGACCCAGCATTCCAATATGATCCTGGATACCCATATTGGGACCCTCTCGCCCTAGGAGACCAAAGATATACACATTTTCTTTGAAGCAATCTCAACCAGAACTCAAAAGAGAACTTTCTGAATAAGTGATAGGTAAATTTAGTTGGGCTATATTCCAAGTTAATTTATCATTGAACCGTCCCATTTGTTTTACTGGAAAAGAAAAAAAAAAAGGTTTGCTTTTTACTGCTGGGTCACAATTTGTCTAGCAAATAAATGTTGTAATTTTTATATCTCAATTTTAAGGTTTCCTTATTTGTATTATAGGAAATTGATGATTTTGAAAAAAACACATGTATCTTGGAGCAGAGGTTGTATGACAAAATATATTCAGCAGCACAAGTAATTTCTGTAGAAGTGTGTGTGGAAACAGGGATTCCAAGTAAAAAGCTGGGTCTGCAGAGAGTGATTGACTGACTGGAACTTTAGTGCTTTTGAGACAAGGGACATTTTTTTTTCACTGAGTATATATCAGTATGGCTCAGAATACCCATCTTTCTCACACTGTTACCCACTCATATTGCCATTCTACATTTTGAAGCTCAGTTTGACCCAGTATTGGCCATTGGAATTTGTTGTGTTTATCTGATGCCTCTGGAGTATTTCCTGAGTCTGAACATTTCACTCTGTGCCTTTGTATAGTACATGGAAAGGCGGGGCACCTGGAAATGTAATGGTAAATGGACAAGGTCATGCTTCCACTTTGTGTATATATTCCCTGGCATTGCTGGGTGTGTTCAGGGTTATCAACTAGGAAAAAAAAGTGATCGTGTGTGTATTCATTCTACTGAAGAAGTTTGGCCAGACAAGCCACCATCATTTGATCCTCTGGGACTTAGCTGCTTTCTCCTCCTGGTTTCCTCTACTCCATGTTTATTTCCTGTGTCTTACCTTCCAGTGTGACAGAGAAAGGTTTAATCTCTGTATCACAGATGTATGAGCTTATTGTGAAGAATGCAGTGTGCTGTGGAGATTCCTGACCTGAATGGATGTATAGAATGTGTGTTTGCTCTGGGCAGGTTTTTTTTTTTCTCTTCCACCATCCTTACCTACTTAACAGGTTATCCATATCCTGTCTCATGATCATCAGCAGTCTTTTGAGGTTAATTGTGATTCCATGTGCAAAAACAGTGTGCCAACTCAAAAAGAAGGAGGGACAAAGGCTCTTTGGAGTAATTCTTTTACAGCAAGTGTTCAAGAACTCAAGGGTGGGTACTAGATTAGTGGCCCTCCCATGTGGTGTGTGCTGCATATCCAGCTCTCTCTGGTGTCATTCTTAATATCGTTCAGTCACAATCTTCCCATGTACTGTTGAGTTCCTAATACACCCCTTTGTTCTCCACATGGGAAGCACTTCCAATCACTGGCTCAGGAAATCTTTGGGTCTTCATATGGAACACACACACACACACACACACACACACACACACACACACACACATACACCTTTAAACTATAAATTCCTTGGCTACCTCTAAGGCAAATTCTAAAGGCACTCCTAAATCTACTCTTGCTAACCCGTGTCCTATCAAGGAAGTGGCCAGTGGCCACTTACCAGAAATTTCAGATGGCTCTTTGGCCTTATCTAATGAACATCCTATGTCCATCTGTCTTTCTCCCCCATGTCCTGGTGATTCCTTTCTCCTCCCTCCTGATTCCTAGCATTTGCAACTGTGTGGTCCTGACCCATCTCTCTTTGCACAGTCATTGGCCCCTGGCATCTTTATTGAACAATCAAAATTCCATTGGGAACAAAGACCTTTAAATTTTGGACACACATTTTTTAGTTGAATCAAGCATTAGAACCAATCACGAACAACCAATGTAATAGCCAAATCTCCAATTCATATAACCTGTATCTTTAGAGAACAACATCACATCACACCACAACATCACATCTTTTTTAAATTTTTTTTATTAGATATTTTATTTACACTTCAGATGGCATCCCCTATCCCCATTACCCCCACCCCCCTTAGGAAACCCATATGCCATGCCCCCTTTCCCTTTTTGCATTTATACTTTTTTGAAAAAAAAAAAACTGTTAATCATAGGCTTTATAAGTGTGGAATTTTTCAATCAGAGGTGTAACCCACTGACCGACCTAGATATAACAACTATCTTTGACTGGTGGAGATACATGAATATCTGCCTCCCTGTCTTCCCCCTCTTTTTCTCTTTCATCACCTAGCTTCTTCTCTCCTTCTTCTTCTCCTCTTCTTACTCCTTTTCTTCCTCTCTGTACTCCTCCTACCCTAGCTCCTCCTACACATCACTCTTCCTGTTAAAATGAAACTTTTCTCTCAAAATACAATTAGAGCATAATTATGCCAATTTGTACCAGTGAGGTACAGGATAGTCCTAATACCCAGTCCATCCTTTTGTTGACTAACCAGCTCCTCTGTCATCTATTCTAACTAGAACATTTAGTTCTGAACCTGGCTTTAGGATGAATGTCAGCTGACGGCCATCCACTCAAATCTTTTCTCTTAAGGTCAATAGCTATATGTTCTCAACCCCATCAGAAATCCAGAATGACAGAGTTAACTATAATTGTGGGAAGCACAAACCATAGTCTCTAAAACTCAATGATCTCTCTCTCTCTCTCTCTCTCTCTCTCTCTCTCTCTCTCTCTCTCTCTCTCTCTCTCTGTGTGTGTGTGTGTGTGTGTGTGTGTGTGTGTGTGTGTGTGTATATATAGGCATGCAAATGGCATGGTACAAGTGTGGAGATCACAGAACAATTTAGGTTTAGATTTAGTTTTATCCTCATTCTTTAGAGTCAGGGTTTCTCTTTTTCTGCTGCTGTAGTATACTACACATAGCATATACTCCAGGCTTTGTGGCAAGAAAGCTTTTAGTGAGTTCTTATGCCTCTGTCACCCATCTTGTTGTTGGAATCCTGAGATTATAGATTGTGAGGCCACATCTGGCTTTTTCCATGATTTGTGTGATCTGAACTCAGATCATGAAGCATGCCTTTGAAACAAGCACTTTTACTTGCTGAGTCATCTGCAAGTTATAAAAGCCATCTTCTCTGCTCCTTAATCTTCTTTAAAATTCTAAGTCAAAAGTGTCTGTTTTTTCTTCCCTTTTCTTTTTTTTTTTGAGACACCAGTGAGAATCCTGAGCCTGCCTGTTCTGACACTCTGGAATTCTTTCTTATATGAAGGGCTTAGGCATGCCCATCATTTACCTACAGCACAGTAAACTACTGACTCAACTGATGAAACTTCCTGCTCTCTTGTACCCTGACTCCAAAGGGATGGCTTTCTCTATTTCTCCTACCCCTCTCTTCTCTCCTGAAAGCTACCAAAACTTACAGCCTGTCTAATTGTTGAGCTCTTCTTTGCAAAATGATAGCTTATTCTTAAGAATAATAGACCTCCAAATTGTCCCCTCTGTAACAAAAGTGTCTATTTAAATGTGAAACTGAAAGTGAGTGTGTTAGAAAAACAAACTCCAAGAAGAATTGCATGGTGTGTGACTATAATGACTTCCACAATCAGGAGGCAGAGACTGGAAGATCACAAGATGGTCAAGGTCATCCTGCACTACATAGTGAATTCCAGGCCAGCTAGAAGTCTATGTAAAAGAAAACCAAACCACAAAAGAATACACACTAAAGTAAGAAATAGCACACACACATGCATGATGGTTGGTTTTGTGTCATCTTTACACAAAGCAGGGTCATCAGAGAGGACAGAGAAACAATTGAGAATATGCCTCCATAAGAATATGCTGTAGGCAGGCCTGTAGAGCATTTTCTTAGTAAGTGATTGATGGAAGGTGGTCCTGGGATCCATATAAAAGCAGGCTGAACATGTGAGTAAGTCAGTAAGCTGCATCCCTCTATGGCTTCTGCATCAGCTCCTGGCTCCAGGTTCCTGCTGTGTTTGATAACCTGCTCTTACTTCCTTTGATGATGAACAGTGATGTGGAAGTGTAAGCCAAACAAACCTTTCCTTCCCAACTTGCTTTTGGCCATTGTGTTTTTATCACAGCAACATTAACTTCATATGAGACAAAAAGTGAAAAATATCTAAAGAATAGTGATCTTATACAGAAATAAATGTAGTGCAGGGCTTAAACTTTCAAAATGCTCACTGATAAAACACACGCAGTAAAGTAAAATGCTGCATGTTTTTCCTCGTTTATTGAATGAAGAACTATATGTGCATTGTGAGTGTGGCTTCAGTGTGTGTATGGACGAGTGTGTGTGTATGTCTGTGTGTATGTCTGTGTGTGTTTTTGCAGGTCATGAATCAAGAAAGTGGACCACTAACAGAAGTAGACAAGATTTGAGGAGGATAGAAAGAGAGAGGACAATAAAATATGTGACATTAAAGCAGAAGGTACATTTAGGTGTGAAAGGACACACAATAGAAAAACAGATATGCTGAAAATTTTGGAGTAAATTTAAAAGTTAAAAGTTCTACCCTGATTCAGGTAGAAGAAACACACACACACACACATACATAAACACACACACACACACACACACACACACACACACACACACATTTTATTTCAAGAAGTCACATAGTCCAGAGAATGTGGCACAGCAAATGTTGAAATAAACCAGCTGTCCACCTTGAATTTCTATGTATAGATAAATTATTCTTTAGGACTTTAAGGGAATTAACACACAAAATACAAAGAAAAACTGGTTTGTTAACATGACACATAGTTTTCATCAGGACAAAAGGAAGTTCTTAAAAGAGAGACAAGTCTATAGAGGGAAAAGAGAAATATTGGAAGACACTATAACATAAAGACTGAAGAAAATGCATTAACAATGTACAAATTTTATTTGCTCTTTATATCAATCTGTGTGTTGTTTGGAGCAAGAATGTATATACTGTAGTGCTGTGTGGTGTAGTGTGGTGTGCACGGGTGTGCTATAGTGTGATGCAGTGTGCTGTAATGTGTTGCAGTGATATGCTCTGGTGTGTTGTGGTGCATTCTGGTGCGCTATGGTGTGTGGTGATGTGCTATGGTCTGGTGTGATTATATGTGGTGGTGTGGTATGATGTGATATTGTTCTCTAAACATACAGATTATATGAATTGGAGACTTTACTATTACATGGGTTGTTGGAGACTGGTTCTAATGCTTAATTCAACTTGGAAATGTGTGTCCAAAATTTAAAGGTCTTTGTTCCCAATGGGGTTTTGGTTGATCAATAAAGATGCCAGGGTTCAATAACTGTGCAAAGAGAGATGGGTCAGGACCACAGAGTTGCAAATGCTAGGCATCAGGAGGGAGGAGAAAGGAATCACAAGGACATGGGGGTGAATGATGGATGGACATAGGAGGTTCAGTAGATAAGGCCAAAGAGCCATATGAAATTTCTGGTAAGTGGCCACTGGCCACTTCCTTGATTGGACATGGAGTAGCAAGGGTAGATTTATGAGTGCATTTAGAAATTGCCTTTGAGGTAGCCAAGGCAATTACCATTTAACTAGTGTGTGTTTGTGTGTGTGTGTGTGTGTGTGTGTGTGTGTGTGTGTGTGTGTTTGTGTTCAATATGAAGATCCCAAAGATTTCCTGGGCAAGTAGTTAGAAGTACTTCCCATGTGGAGAATAAAGGGGTGTATTAAGAACTCAACTTTACACGGGAAGATTGTGAAGGAACAATATTAAGAATGACACCAGAAAGAGCTAGACATGCAGCACACACCACATGTGAGGACCACTAATTTAGCAACTACCCTTGAGTTCATGGACACCTGCTGTAAAAGAATTACTCCAGAGAGTCTTTGTCCCTCCTTCTTTTTGAGTTGGCACAGTGTTTTTGTACATGGAATCACACTTAACCTCAAAAGACTGCTGATGAACATGAAACAGGATATGAATAACCTGTTAATTAGGATAGGATGGTAGAAGAGAAAAAGCCTTCCCAGAGCAAACACACATTCTATACATACATTCGGACCGGGAATCTCCACAGAACACTGCAATCTTCTCAATGAGCTCATGCTTCTGGGATACAGAGATCAAACCTTTCTCTGTCACACTGGAAGGTAACACACAGGAAATAAACATGGAGTAGAGGAAACCAGGAGGAGAAAGCAGCTAAATCCCAGAGGATGGAATGATGGTGGCTTGTCTGGCCAGACTACTTCAGTAGAAGGAATACAGGATCCCTTTCTTCTTCCTAGTTGATAACCCTGAACACACCCAGCAATGCCAGGGAATATATACACAAAGTGGAAGTGTGAACTTGTCCATTTACCATTACATTTCCAGGTGCCCCACCTTTCCATGTACTATACAAAGACACAGAGTGAAATGTTCAGACTCAGGAAATACTCCAGAGGCATCAGATGAAGACACCATGAATTCCACTGGCCAATACTGGGTCAAACTGAGCTTCAAACTATAGAATGGCAATATGAATGGGTAACAGTGTGAGAAAACATGGGTATTCTGAGCCATAGGGATATAAATCAATATGAAGAATAAAGAAGCAATGTACTAAACACCAGATCACCTTTGAAGAAGTAGCAATAGAATTTTAACACTGAAAAGATATCATCACAGCTATAAGTGATTTAACTAACTTATTAGTCCCTTCCAGATCCCACAGGAGTCATTTAGGCCTCAACATTATGACAATAGGCAAGCAATGCAGGGGTAGAAAGTTGTATACCACATGTCCTTCTAACATATGCTGGCATCTGACTGTGAATGTCATGAGGTCATAATTTAACCCTTAATGACCTACACAGAGAAAAAATGTCCCTTGTCTCCAAAGCACTAAATTTCCAGTCAGTCAATCACTTTCTGCAGACCCAGCTTTTTTTACTGGAGTCCCTGTTCCCACACACACTTCTTCTACAGAAGGTATTTGTGCTGCTGAACATATTTTGTCGTACAACCTCTGCTCCAAGATACGTGTGTTTTTTCCAAAATCATCAATTTCCTATAATACAAATAAGGAAACCTTAAAATTGAGATATAAAGGTTACAACATTTCTTTACTATACAAACTGTGACCCAGCCATAAAAAGCAAACCACTTTTTCTTTTCCAGTAAAACAAAGGGTATGGTTCAATGATAAATTAACTTTGAATATAGCGCAACTAAATTTACCTATCACTCAGTCAGAAAGTTTTATTTAGAGTTCTGGTTATATCTCCACTAACAAAATACTTAACCCCTAAAGCAGCAGTCATTTCTAGCAACTCTTGTAAGTACAGCAAAGCGACGGAAACACTGATTTAAAAAATGATGCAAAAGACATTCTGGATTGTAGAACAACATATTCCAGAAAGAATATAAACAAAATTTTGTGATTTCATATGTACACACTCCAAGGATTCTGTCAGTATCCAAAGTATTTTTATGGCTGTATTAGCAATGGAGTTTTGGGAGATATATTCCCAAGGGCCACATATTAATAGACTCAAGGAACAGATTAAATTGAAATAGTGGAGTAAATGCTTGGTTTAAAGAACTTTCTACAACGAACTTCATATTTATGTATGAAAAGTTATATAATCTTATATGAAAATATCATGAAGTATCTTTCTACACGTACTAAATGTATTCCTTGAGAGGGAAAATTAAAATATCTAAAGTATATTAGGTTAAGATCACAAGACCATCATAGATCTTTTGATCATGCATCCATTTACAGAATTAAATGTGTATACAAAATGTATTTTCCATTATACATCATAAAGAAATGAGTTGGTGACAACTATTCTTTGCATCACATTGTCAACTTACCTTAACCACAAGTATGTTCTTGGTATGCCAGTAAAAGAAACATGTTCATTCACTCCTCATTCAATCATCCACAGATATACTTAGAAGAAGGTGCAGAAGTGTGAAACATGTTACATGTATTTTTTTCTTTCAAACATTCCAAGCATGGAATAGTAGCCTGAGATTGAAGAGTAATTTACTGGGCTTTAGTTATCTATACAGACCACTTGCATTAAGTCCACAAATTAGCACATCAAATAACAAAACCAGACATAAAGCAGGTTGAAATCAGTAAACATTTCAGATATGTGTTTTAAAATGATTTAATTTCTATAGAAAAAGTGTAATCACAATATAATGTGACAGAAATTGCCAAAGGGATGATGTAGTGATTGCAGTAAGGTTGCATGCAGCAGCAGGTTTGAGTTCAACCATCCATGTCTGGGCAGTAAGGTTGGAACCACTCCACTGATGCTGAAAGCTCTGAAGATGATGAATGGTATTTCAGCCTCTTTCTGCTCCTCTGGAGATCTCATACCTGAGGGAAGGAATGCTATATCGATAAGTAGGAGAATGATCAAGGCCTCTTTGTCCACATTGTGTAAGTGTTACATATTTTGAGCAAAGTGGGAAAGCTGCATGGTCAGAAGGTAAAACCAGAGTTTGCATGGAGGATAAAGATATCACTACAGAGACCCCAGCTAATGAGAAAGGATTGTGTGAAGTTTCCTTGGCCAGAGGTGGAGTTTGAAGATCCCATTAGTCAGAAAGAGTATGTGTGAGACAATGTGGGCATTATTGAAGGCCTCATATGCAGACCCTGAATGCCCTCAAGACTAGTCAGAGATGTATGACCAGGGATGAGTGGGTCAGAGGTGAGAAGTCTGAATCTTGTTGAGGGGTATGGGAAAGAAGTGAAACCCCCAAAACCATGGAGAAAATACATGATTCCTAGGATCAGAGCTGAAATATTTGAGGGTTTCTTGGGAAGAGAGTGGAAATCTGTGACCATTTTATAGAGGTAAACTAGCATGTTTGGTTGGGTAGATTTTGAAATTTGCATACTCCTCCTCAGAGACATGGGTTCCTTGTAGTGAATGTGGTGCTAGGTCAGGCAGCAGTCTGAGCATCCATCAGAAAACCTGGCTGACAGTCCCACACTGGTTCTCCTTCTTAAGCATATGTTCAGCTGCTAGGTCTAGGTATGAAATGTGGGGAACACATCATTTTGGTTTCTGCCTTGAGGCAGTGAGCTTCTGTTCTGGGCTGCACTTGCTAAGCTTGGGCTCTGGAACTTACAGCCTGGGAGGTCTGGAGGTCCCTTTGGGTGGATGGAAATAATATAGGTCCTAAAGATAGGGTGGGGAATGTCTGAGGACCCTGCACCAGAGGAGGACAATGTGATGTCCTCCTTGGTTAGAAAGGCATATTTGAAGATGGCCTGGGGAAAATGAAATCTGAGACCCACTGGAAAATAAGAGGCAGGCGTTTGGAAAGATCTGAGACCCAATGAAGGACTTAGTGAGTACACTCCCACAGGAAAACAGTTTGAAGTTCTGAGAACCCTTTGGATACTGGTGGAGTGTAGTTCTCTATTAGAACAGGCAGCATGGAATCCTTTGGTGAGAAGAGGAATATTTCAGGTATAATTAGGGAGAGGAAATAGTCTAGAAGCCAATTCAGTAATAGAGGGTACTAAGAGAACTTTGGGTAAGGGGAGATATATCTAATCTCCCTGTGTGCAGAGGAGGAATTGTTTCTGCCCCTCTGGGGACATGTGATAGATCCAAGATGCTCTTAAGTAGAAAGATGAGATTGGAGGTCCCCAGGATTGTATGGTAGAGGCTCAGCCTTCTTACTCTTTACGTCTGGAGCACTATTGAGCAGAAGTTGAAGGTTGATTGATACCTTGAGAATTAAAGAATGTTCCTTTATTAGCTCCAAACTTGAAATCACAATCTCGAATTCATACCATCCGATAGTTGGTGCTAGGCATGACAGATGTCTTAGAAGTCTTCTAAGAACCTGGAATGCAGTAGCCTCATATTCAGTGTCTTCCTCAAATATATGTCCATCCACGCATTTCTCTGCATGGAGGACAGACTGTCTGGGTCTGTGGGACCAAAACAAAGAAAGTAGTCTCATTTACCCTTGCCTTGATATTCTTTTCAGGGGGACCTCACTCCACAGTGCTCTTAGATCTCTTAGGTCAGAACAGTGCTTCCCAGACCTCTGAAATTAGAAGTTGTGTGTAAGAGATGCACTAGGAAGATGGTGACTCTGTGGTGTTTCCTCGATCACACAGGCCAGGTCTGGAACACTGCCTCTTATGAATGTCTAAATCTTCCTGTGTAGAATGGGGGAGGAGCTTGGTCAGCTTTGCTTGGAAGTAGCACTGTTGTGCCCTTCCTCTACGAGGTAATGTGCCAGATTTCATGGGAATAAGAGTGTCACAGCACCCTAGTCATAAGTGGGATTTCTGAGAAACTCTGTGAAAAGTGAAATTCTATACCTATTTGTCACAGAGGTAAAATCTCTTTCTATTTTCAATAAAATAATAAAGACCATTTCTCATTGGAGAAAATGTAAATACCTTGTGGACCACAGGAAATTTCAGTATTGCTCGATTACTTTCCAATTATTTTTCAGTATTTAGAGTGTCCATATATTTTGTGTGCTGTGGGAAAGTCCAGGCTGCAGTTGTTTCAATATTCCAACAGGTTGAATGGTTATCTTTAGGCTATGAAACTTTTGGTCAGAGGAAATAAGTCCAAGGCCTCTTTCTTCAGTGGAGGAATGTCTCAGACTATATGTAGTAGGAATAAGCTTGGAAGATATCCTAGACAGTTGGGATATAGCCAGCACACAAAGTCAGTAAAACAAGATCAATTGACACCTTTCAAAAGAGGGTGGGCATGAGTCCACCTTGGGCTAAACGATTTCAAGAACTGTGGGCATTAGGAGAAAATGTTGTTGCCCCCTAGACAGAAGGGTAAGAGTAAATATTTATGAGCAGGCATGGAGTGTCTGAGGCTCCTCATTATAGGCAGAGAGAAAGGCACCAAAGATTCACTATGAAAGGATGACATTTACAGACCACTTGGACAGAGAGTGTGCATTTGCGGACTACTGTAACAAAAGTAGTTATTCTGATGTCCCTTTCAGATGAGAGGTGTTGGATGTGAGATACAGTTAAGTGGAATTTTTGTGCCCTCCTTCATCAGAAATGAAGTTGAAATCCTTCTAATTATTGTGGACCTTTTTGACTCAAAGTGGACTTTGAGACCTTGGGCAGGGAGAGATTATCTCATGCCCTGTTCATCTTGTAAGATAGATATTGGACCCTCTTATATGCAGAGGGTGCATTTGATATATAATGGACAGAATTTGATTGTCTAAAGCAATGATGTTCAGAAGTAGAAGATTAAAGCACACTTAGAGTCTGCTTAAAGTCCCAAACCTTTTTAAGGATGAAAAAATGTCCTAGCCTACCTTGAGCAGGGATGGTAGGACTGCTTCACAGTTTAGAAGATTTGCATCCTCAGTTACACTGTGGTAGGCAGCAATCTAAGAATTATTCATCAGTCATGATTGTCAGTCTCTAAGTCCTCCTGAAGTTTGTCATCAGCTACATGGGTAAGTGCATGAAGGATGGTATGAAAAACAGAAGACTGAAGTGTCAGGCTCTGTTAACACAGGGCAGAATTAAATGATGCCCCTGTGGTCACACAGGTATTTTCTTAGTGGCCATGGTTAGAGGGAAATGATCTAAAGTTCATCATCAGAGGGTTATGTTTGAGGCCCATATATAGGTGGGGGATGCTTTGAGGACCCTTTGATTTGGTCCCCTTAGGCACAATGAAAATCCTGAGATCCCAGTAGTGAACTCCAGTCATTTTTATTACTGACCTTGGACAGAAGGGGAAGGCTTAGGGTAGTATTTGTAAGAGCAGAAAGGCCTGAAGGCCACCCATTCCAAGTCAAGTGCTGATGACCCTTCATCCAAAAAAGATGGTATGTGATGCCTGGAAAATAGATGCAATTTGAGTAGTCTGTATTCATAAATGGAACATCTGGAGTCATCCAGAACTGCTTTGCTTAGAAAGAAAGTGCCTGGCCATGTTTAAACAAATAGCAAGCTCTAATCCTCTTACTGTGCAGAAGGGAGAAATTTAGCTTACCTTGGGTAGTGGGAGAACAGTATGGTACTGCATCTTTTGCGTCCAAAGAGTCTTCCCAGCTTTCATTATCCATATATTGTACATCCTGTTGGGAAGAGTACAAGAAACAATCAGCAAGCTCTTTCTTCAGGATGAGAAGTGGTCTGAAATCTGATACTCCCTCAAAGTGGTATTGGTCTGTGCATATCCTTAAATGAGAGACAGGAACATTGCATTTCTGACAACCACCTATAGATCGCATATCTGTTAGTTTTCACTTTCCATTTTCTACCCTCTGTCATACACCCAGAAACTTGTGGGGTCCCACTCTGAGGTTGCAATTGTGTTTGCCTGGCAATTTGGTCAGAGAGAATGGCACTAACGTAAGACGAGTTTAAAGTCAAGTGTAAGGTGCCCTTGGAATGAAGCTATGAACTAGGGTGTCCCATAGCTAGAGGCTACATCTGAATTTCCTGTGACTACAGATGGAATGAATGAGACCCACTTGGCCATAGGAGACAAACCTGTGGTCTCTGTCATCATTGTTTCATGAGAAATACACCCTTGTCCAGGAACTGGATGTCTATAGTCCTTGTTGTTTAAGGAGGAAATCATAGCCTTTTTTTACACTACACTGGACTGCATGTGAGTAGATTTGATTCTGGTTTCTACAGAAGGGATGGCATAAGCCTTACTCTACCTGGGGCCTCTTTAGCCAGAAGACAAATGACTTAGGCCTGCTTTCAAAGAAACAGAAAGTTTGAGGGTGTTTCCTCTAAATGAGTACTTTAGTCCACCTTGGACAAATGGGGAAGGTCTGCAGTAGGTTTAGTCGTAGGAGGGAGGTCTGACATTCTCTTCAGTAAAGTAAAAAAACTGAGGTAACTTGGGAAGAAAGAAAGTGCTCGGGCCTTTATGAGAAAGAGAAAACTTTGAGACCTGGTTGTGCAAAGGTATGGATGGGTTAGAAAGCCCTAGGAGAGGGGTAAGTACCATGCAGCATCCTGATAGACATGAATGACCCTGTTACCTTATTCAGTAAAGGAAGGTCCCAGCACTGCTCTTCAGCTTCTAACTCTTCTTTAGTTGGTAGAGGTTCCACAACTTGTGTTTGGTCTGGGGGAGTTCAGGCAACAAGACAATCCTTTTTCAAACACCCTGGATGCCTGTCCCTGGCTGGGTTGCCTCCTTCAGTTTGTCTTAACATGTCCATGTATGGGCAACAGCAATGTGATTAGGCTATGGAGCATAACATAGGATCCAGCCAATAATTCTCCACATATGTCCTGGGACCTCAAACTAGAGTGAAACAATATATTTCCTTAGCCACCATGGTGAAAGGTGAAAGGCTTGGATCTCTCTTATTATAGTGTATACATTGGAGGTAGTTCAAAGACATAAGAGAATTCTTGAAGATACAAGGCACAATACACAATTATTCAAAAGAGCATATCTAATGTCACCTTTGGAAAAAAGGAACGTGGGAGCTTCCTTTGGTCAAAGACAGTGGCTCACATCCTCCCTTGCAGAAGTGGACAAGATCCAAGGCCACATTGTTGGTGAAGGGAAGGGCAGAGGCCGAGTTCTCTCAGGAACTTCAAAAAACAAGGAGTGTGAAAGTAAATGGGCAACAGAGGAGTCTGGGAACCTCTTCCCAGAATGAGAAGTTCTAAGACAACCTTCAGCAAAGGAGAAATCCTGAATGTCTTGGTTCATAAGCTAGAGGTCCCCAGTCCTATTTTGTAGAACAGAAATATCCAGTTCACCCATGGTCAGCAGGGGAAGGTTCTAGACTACATTGTGCACTGGAGGAATGTTCTGATTGCCTCACCCCAGATGCATACCCTATGTGAAATCTGTGAGAGTCCAGGCAATGATCACCTCAATCTTCCAACAAGCATTGATGTTTCCCCAAATCTGTGTTCAAACTGCACACATCTGCAAATAATTGATAGGCATCATGAATTTTTTAATTTAGAATATTTTGTTGGATATTTTACTTACAAAACAGATGTCATGCCCTCTCCCCATTTCCCCTCCCTAAAACCCCCTATCCCATTCCCCCTCCCCTGTTTTGCTTTTATAACATTTTAATTACATGCGACTTCTAACACTCCCCCCTGGCGCTTTTGCGTCCGTGGAGAAATCACGAGACGCAGAGAACAGGTAGTTACTGTAAACGAGGCTTTTAATCTTTATCACCCACGTGGAGAAACGTGGAGAGATGCGGAAGGAGGGGGGAGGGAGAGAGAGAGAGAGAGAGAGAGAGCCAGAGTCAGAGAGCGAGAGAGAGTGAGTCAGAGTCAGAGAGAGAGAGAGAGTGAGTCAGAGTCAGAGAGAGAGAGAGAGCTGAGGAACGGGTCCCCCGCTTAAGTGCAGTCTAGAGTGACGTATTCACTTTTTGATTGGCTGTTCGTTCACCACCCAATATGCCTCGGGATTGGCAGTGGCTAAGGCACGCCTATCTGCCTAGCAACTGCGCAGCTAACAGCAGCTTCCTACATCTCCCCCTGTTTAAATTATTAATATGAAACAGCCTTTTGCCTATTAAATGTAGTACCAAATAAGATTCGAACTCAAACCCGATCAAGCAAACTCCATCTTGGGGGGGAGTAAGCGATCAAGAGCTTATAGCCCGAAGATTTTTCCTTACCCTTCCAGGTGCCATGGAAACCAGTCCTCTGGGTGCATGGGCTAAGGAAATATAAAGAGGCATTGACACCCATCCCTGTGCAATGGAGCATATATATAGCTCCCAGGGGTGCGAGGGCTGTGAACCTATTATTAGGTATCACAATTATTTAAGCAAGAGCTGACTGGACAAGACCTCTCATCTACCCAGTGCAAATGAGCTGAGCTCTTGGGGTGCATAGACTGAGAGTGTCTCTGTCATAGGCTATTTTTTAGCCTAGATCGTCAAATTTGAGGGAGGGATGCTTGCTCCAAGGTTTGCGAGTGCTTAGGCTATAAGCTACCTTGTCACTTATATTGCTGGGCTCTGAGCTTACAAACCAACCATTTATGAATACTAATTTACATCATAGAGCTGTATATCAAGCAGGCCTATTCCCGCTCTTTAGAAAGAAAAGGGAGAGAGCAGGCAGAAACTCATTTCTTTTTCCCAAGGGTTTGGATGACTGTTGCTGGCTAGGTTACATCTAGTTTGTTCAGCTGTCCAGATCTAGGCAGAAATGTTGGAAGTTATTACGTTTCTGTGGACTTGCCTTGTGTCAGATGGCACAGGTTCTAGGCTCTGATTCTAAACTTGAACTATTGGACCTCAAATCAGAGTGGACTAGGGTCCCTTGTTTACAGAAATAGTCACCTTTGGAACTATGCCTGATCAGTTAGTTATAAAAAGTACATTGATCTTTTGTGAAAAGGTCATGGGTCTCACTTTGAGATAGAAAATATGTTGGGAGGATAGGGAAGAGCAGAAAGGTCACATAATCACTCAGGCACTAGGTTACCATGGGAATTGAAAGAAGGTGCAGAAAATACCTTATCAAGTGCAAATGTCCTCACAGTCCAGAATACCCATGTGTTCTGGGACTCTGAGGCGTGCTTCCCAGGAAACAGAGAAATTTTTTCTTACAAATTGGTTGGTAATCTCTGGCTCCAAGTTCTCCACAAGGTGTTCAACAGCAGCACAGGCAGGGGCAGCAAAGATGGACCTGCTCCATTTCAAGTGTCAATCTTAAAGATAGAAGTTAGATCTGGGCTCAGATTTTTACTGTCAGGTTCAAGGATATCATTTTATGTCCCAGGATGTCCATTCAGAGTGATCTGCCATCCCTTCAGTCACTTGGGGATGACTTGTCATCCAGATCAGAAGGGAAACATTAAGACCTCCTAGAGAAATAGCACTGAGAATTCTATGACTAGAAGTGGATTCTCTGAGGAAACCATTGTCAGGGGATGCTTGGTCAAAATATTATGGGAATTTTTATATTCTGATCATCGCTCCTGTCACAAGGATATCAGGACCTCCTTTCTTCCCTCGGGTACTCACTCCTTCTACCTTTGATTAAGGGGGCATCATATTTTCCTACTGAAGCAAAGGGAGCCTCAGATCATTCCAGTTTGTCCAAAGGAGGCTTAAACATTCGTTTAATTAGGTTGAGGAATCCCATACAACTTCTGAACATCTCTGTGAGTTTTCATGTCGGTGGCTTCTCTGTAAGCTCTGTAAGCAGATGAATGTGTACCAAGTCCCTTTCAAATTTAAGGGTGTCTAGAACTCCCTTATTCCAAGAAGATAGAATGTATGCTTCTTCATTGACAAAGTATGCATGTCAAAGATTCTTCATTGCATCATTACTGAAACTACAGTTTTCCTTGAGCTGAACGAGAAGTTTGTGAAACCATAGTTCACAGCTTCCTGATACTGTAGACTGAGCCTCGGATATTTTTCTTATTGTTTCCCAGATTTCCCTTTCAGCTCAGTTTTGTAGATTCAGTAATGATGCAATGAAGAATCTTTGACATACACTGTCAAGGAAAAAGCAAACTTTCTATCTTCTTGGAATAAGGGAGATCTAGACACCCTCCAATTTGAAATGGACTTAACACAAATTCTTCTGATTACAGATCCTGCAGAGAAGTCACTGACATGAAAACTCACAGAGATGTTCAGGAAGTTGTATGGGATTCCTCAAACTAAATGAATGTTTAAGACTTCTGACAAACTGGAATGATCTGAGGCTCCCTTTGCTTCAGTGGGAAAATATGATGCTTCTTTAATCAAAGGTAGAAAGAGTGCATACCCCTGGGAAGAAAGGAGGTCCTGGATATCCTTGTGATGGGAGAGATGATCCGAGTATAAAAAATTCCATAATATTTTATGGAAAAATTAAATTGCTTACCTTAGCTGATGAGGCCTTAGCATTGCCTCACCTTCGAACTGTTCTTCAGTCTAGAATATCCATACCTTTAGCTGAAGCAGCAGGAGACCAAATAGAGTTACCATGATTCATGATCACCATGGGTATGTGATCACACCTCAGCATGATTGCCTCCTAAGAATTATATCCAACCAACCAGAACTATGCTAGACAGATGATTTCACAGCAGGTCATGTGACTTTACTCAAGGAAGTAGCATAAGGTTCCAGGATTTGCTTTCTCCTCTTGATTTCTGTGAACTTTGACCAAAGGGAGCAATGCACCTTGGTCAGAGGTAAAATATCCCACAGGCCCTTGAGCAGTAGGGATTGTTATGAGAGCCTATTGAGTCAAAGGGCTGACTTTGAAGGCCCCAATCATCAGAGGAAGAAAAATACCACCATTTTGAAAAGGAGAAAGGCCCTCTACCCTGTTGGACAGTAGGGGAATATTCCTGTTTACCTTCTGTAGAGGAGGTTGGTCCAGGAAATCCAAGCTTCCACGTCTTCAGATAACTCTAGAAAATTCTTGTCTCCGAGGACTCCATTGTTGACTTAACATCGATCTGAGGTTTCTTCTAAAAATTGGGCCAAAGTACCTGGCTGTGTTTCCTATATATAAATGGCCTTGGATCCAGGCTGAGCTTTTGATTCAGTGGCCATGGGACTTGAATCCAGGGTTGTCTGGTTTTTTCTTGTTTGTTTGTTTGTTTGTTTTGTTTTGTTTTTTGTTTTTTTTTTTTTTTGGTGGTTTAAGGTGTATTTCCTAACCAATAAAATCTGAGAGAGAATTTCTGGTCTCTCTTAGTTGAGTGGTAAACCTGAGTCAGCCCTGAACAAAGAGAGAAGCTCCTGTGAATTCTAGGTCACAAGGATCCTTGTAGGTCACACTACAGGTGAGCCTGAATGTTTGAGATACACTCTTCAGTGACAAAGTCAGTTCTGTAGCTTGCTTCATCAGAGGGGCATGTCTCAGACATCTCCAGTGCAGACAGAGGAAGAATAAAATATATATATTCAAGGTCAGCTGACCCCTTTGGCATACCCTAATGTAAGGGGCTACTATGGTTAGAGGAAATAAGGCTAAGGCCCTCTTCAGAAGATATTCCAACTAGGTATCAGGCTCCTTGTCATCATGGGTTTGTTTACTTCTGAGGGGGCATGACTTGATGGAGTTATTAGCTGGAGACATAAATTGTCCTTGTTCTAGAAGGGTCCATCTGAGGCCCCATTGTGACTTCGTCAGTTCTATTGTATGCTGATCATAAAAGGGCTGTATCTGTGGCCTTCTTGTCAAGGTCTGAAGTCCTTTGCTTATTATGTCATAGGTCTTAGGACCTCTTCAAGTCATTGAGGACTTATGGGACACCTTAGTTCTGAAGTGGTAACTCTGAGGTCAATTTGAGCAATTAATGAATGTTTGAGGTTTCAGGTTCTCAAAGGAATTGTATGTTAATGCTCCCTTGAACACTGGGGAATTTGTTACACATTTGATGTTGAGAGGGTATAACTGAACCACCCTTGAGTTACTGGTGAAAGTTGTAAAGCACATTGGTCCTATACAGTTAAGATGAAGGTCACTTAGGCTATTGGGGAAGATCTGAGTATCCCTGGTTCACAATGGACAGGTCAAAAGCCCTCTTGATCCATACAGAAATTTGGAAGATCAGTAGTTCTTAAGCTGTAGGTCTGATGCCTACTTGAGAATGACTAGAGTGCATTTAGCCTCCTTGTTAAGACAGAGTATGCCTGCGGACCCCTTGAGAACATTGAGAATGATTTGAGCTCCAATTCAGAGATTTGGGGAAGTGTGTGTTTTCCTGCTTTTGTGTCAGAAACACAATTTGAAGGACCCATGGACAGAATGAGAATGTTGACCTATCCCAAAACTATTAAGGATACCAATCTTTAGAGGCAAAAGTCTCATACCATGTAGGGGAAAACAGAAATTGCAAAGACTCTTGTGTCAGAGGAAGATCAAGAGTCAAGTTGGAGAGTAGAGAAGGCCTGAAAATTTCCTTATCTAGTCTTCATGGGAACCAAGAACATTCCTATCATGCAGGCCAGGGAGCAGTGTAATCAATCTCCAACACGCTAAGAGGCAGTACTTAGCTAGGTCTCCTGATAACTCAGTTGCCTATTTTTGAACATCGCATGGTTTGTTATTTCTGCTGACCAATTTTAATATAAATATATATATATATATATATATATATATATATATATGTATATATACATATATATAATTATATATAATATATAAATATATAAAATATATTTAAATATATATATTCTCCTGGGTTTATCACTTTGCAGGCTACTCTTAGGCATCAGGACCTCAGACATCCATGTCCTGTTATTTGGATGGAGGTCATTAGGTCATCAGATCAGAATAAGATGCACTCAGTGCAACTTTAATAGAGGGAGTTGTTTTTTTCACCAACTAGGTCAGTTCAAGTAGGCCTAGATATACAGTGGTCAGAAGAAGCACATGTTATTCTCCATGAAGAGCACATTTTATAGCATGCCATTTTGACCACAAATTGTGAGCTACTCTTAATCAGAAGGGGGAATACTTAGCATTCTTTTAGTCAGAAGAACTTACCTGATGCTTCAATGTGTATCTGAGGCAGCTAGAAATAGAAGTTGTAAGTTTGATAGATGGTGGATGAGAAGAAAAAGTATTAAACTCCTGCTGTTTATATGGGGCACAGAGTGGGAAAATATAAGGGTGACTTTTAGATTAAAAAAAGAATTGAAAAAGTCATGGTAAATGAGAGTAGGGCCCAGGCCACCCTCTTGACATGGGCTGCCTTAGAGCTTCCATTTGGCAGGCTGGGAAGTTCTAATGCCTCCTTGGGAAGAAGAAGAAATTCGGAGGCTTCCTAGGGCAGAACTTGAAGGTGTGACCCACTGTTGATTATAAGACACATTTCTGAATACTTTTCTGTCATAAAAAGCTTCTCTAAGACCCAGTGTCTTAGATGGGGCATTTGAGAGTCTATCTCTTTCAGCCTGAAACATTCTGAGGCTGCCTGAAACAGGGCGTACATATCCAATGTCCCTTTCGTAAGAACTAGAAAGTCTTAATCTATATTGTTCAGTTTGAGAAGGACTGATAGCTCCTTTAGAGGAGAAGATATAACCAGTATATCTCCTACTTTGAAGTGGGATCCTTTTGAGATTGCTTCGAACAAAATGTGTGTATCTGTGGCCCCCAAGGTTAGAAGGGTTATAAAGGGGGTATCCAGATTCATATTGGAGTGCTGGGTCTCTCCCTTGGTAGGAGAGGGAAGGTACCATGTCCTCTGGTTGACATATGATATGACTGTAATTTCTTTGTCTAACAGGGAGTGATGTTGTACTCCCTTTTGGAACTGGTGGATGGATGAATCCCCATAAGATAGGAACCAAAGCTGTGTGCTCCCGTTTGGAACTAATGGAAGGTTTCTCTCCTTCTTGGACAATAGGAGCATGTTTTGAGCTCTCCTTAGTAGAAACAGGGTGGCTGGTATCCTCTTGGGGTGATGATGAATGTTTGACACCCCCATGGGGACTGTCTCCATCTTGAGATGACTCAATGACTTCTTGGTCTGCAGCAGACCTTTCCAGGGCTCCATGGGTTTCAGAGGCATTCCTCTCTCTTCTCCTGGTAAAAGTAGTGTGTCTGGGAATCTCATGAGGAGAGGTGGAATGCCTGAGGCTCTCTTCATGAGAGTTAGTGGTTTGTGTGCACTCTTCAGTAGAGATGGAGGATGCTATGCCCTCTTGGGGAGTAGCTTTAGGTTTCTTATCTTTTTTGGAAGATAAAGAATATCTGAGCTCTCTTTCTGACAAAGAAGATGGTTTGCAACTCTCATGTTCAGAATTGGAAGCTTGAGTGTCCCTTTGGTCAGAAGGGGCCTCTTTTGATGTGGTTTTAGTAGACTTGGACTGTCTGTGAATGCCTTGGGGAGGTGGGGGACTTCTGAGGCCCTCCTCAGGAGATGGTGAGGATCCACAGGCTCCTTTGGCAGAATCTGAAATGGTGAAGTTTCTGTTGGTCTCAGTTTCAAGCTTTGCACCCCTTTTGTCAGAATTGCAACCTCTTAACCCCATTTTGGAAGAATGGCAGAGTTCCCAGCCCTCATCTTCTGATGGCACAGATTTCAATCCTGATTGGTCTAAAGAGGCATGTCTTGATCTTGTTTCTACCATATTAGAATGTCTGGAGCAACCTCCTGGAGAGGGAGAAGGAATGACACCTTCTTTAGGAGGGGAACTGGAAGTGGGACTTTAGTCTTTTTTGGCATACTTGAAAGATGTGAGGCTACTTTCAGCAGAAGAGATACGTTTTAAGACATCAAGTTCTGAAAGCGAAGTTTGGATATCCCCTTCAGGAAATGGGACAGATTTCAATACCCTTTTGGTAGAATTGAAAAGTCTAGGGCCTTTCTTGGGAAAAGAGAAACGCCTCTGGCGTTCTTTATAAGGAGAGATAGAAACAAAGTCATCACGTGCACAAAGGGACAGTCCAAGAAACTCTGTTGAACAGGAAGTTTCTACAGTGTCTTGGCTAGATGGCGTAGGTTCTAGAAGCCCCTGGGCTGGTTGAGAATGTTCTAGAGTTTCTTGTGGAGATGTGGGTGTTCCCAGAATCCTTTCTTCAGATACTAAAAGACCCAGAGCACCTTCATTAGTTTTCAAAGCCCCAGAGCCCCTGGCACAGATGGCAAAGATTCTACAGTCCCTGACACAGAATCTGAACTCATAGAAATGCATTGGGTAGATGGCAGGGGTTCTTCTGACTCTGGACTAAGTGATGAAGAAGGTTGAAACCTGAGGGAGTTTTTGCAAGTGACAAAGGCTCTATAATTTCTTGGGCAACAGGTGCTATTTCCGCAGTGTTTTGCACACATGGCAATGTTTCTAGTTTGCCCAGGGCAGATTCAAAAAGACCAAGATCTTCTGGATTAGATGGTGAATATCCTACAGTCTCTTTATCCAAACAGGTTCCTGGGGGCTCTTGGGATAACAAGGAAGTTTCTGGAGACCCTTGGGTAGATGTCAATGTTCCTAGAACACCCTGGGCAGACAGGGATGAGTTGAGAGATAATAAGTCAGGCTGTGGCACTGTCAAATCCAATTGGACAGATGGAGAAGATCCTAGACTCACTGTAGTAGATGCTGAAAATTTGAAATCTGTTGAAGAATTGGATATTCCTGGCTTGCCATGCATACAGGTGTAACCTTCCAGATTCCCCTGTAAAGACAGGCAAGGGCCTCCAGCTTCTTGAACAGATAACAACGGTCCTGGATTCACTTGAACAGATAGAGACATTGTCAAAGGCCCTAGGGAAGATGATACAGATCCTAGTGTTCCTTGTCCAGATAAAGAAATTACCATAGGACCTTTGGAAGAATGCATAGATCCTGAAGATTCTGAAGCAGGTGGATCTGTGTGTAGGGCTCTTTGAGCAGAATTCAAAGACTCATTTGGTCCCTGGCATGAAGAAGAATGTCCTAGAGTACCCTCTGTACGTTTTGAGAGATCAAAAGTCCCTTCTACAGAAAGGGAAGTATCCGAAAGGCTTAGGGAAGAAAGTAAGGGAATAAGGTGGGCAGTATTGAAAGTTCCAGAGGTGAGCCACCAGATACCACATGTCCTGTGGTAGATGTTGAAGATTTTTGCACACCTGGTGCAAATGATGAATATCCTTGAGGCCCCTGCGGAGATGGCAAATGCTCAACAAAGCCTTGTGCTGTTGCT
The DNA here is from genome assembly GCF_011762505.2 of Arvicanthis niloticus. Taxonomy (NCBI): domain Eukaryota; kingdom Metazoa; phylum Chordata; class Mammalia; order Rodentia; family Muridae; genus Arvicanthis; species Arvicanthis niloticus. The sequence continues at coordinate 23,582 of NW_023045016.1, read as the reverse complement.
GAAATGGTCAGAGATCCTTGTTCAGATTCCAAAGTTCCTGTTGTCTTTTGAGCAGGGTGGGTATATCCCTCACACATTGGAGTAGTTGGTGAATCTGCCAGTGTGCAGGGTGTAGAGGTGCACTGTGTTCCTGTACCTTGTGTATGTAAAGGACTTGAAAACCTTTGGGGGGATGTAGAATGATGGGCAGAACTTTGCTTAGATGTGGATTGACATACTGTCCCCTGTGTAGATAAACAGGGACCCACAGCTCCATGAGCAGAACCTGAAGATGCTTGAGTTCCCTGTTCTGTAGAGGAAAGACCCAGAGGATTATAAGAACCTTCACAACATTGTAATGTATTTATCATTGCCTGGGCTGAGATCGAAAGTTTCAGAAGCCCCTGGGATGATTGCAAAGGTGCTAGACACCCTTGACTGGATGCAAAAGTTTCTGCCCCTACTTGGATAGAAGATGAATGTCTACCAGGTTCTGGAGGTGATGGTGGCAAAGTTCCTAGAGTCACTGACACAGGTTGAGAAGATGCTACATCCTCCCTCACCAGGGGCGAATGGCCCAAGGTACTCTGTGTTTCTTTGTCTTGCCCCACAGAAAAAGTTTCCTCTGCTGCCCTTGAAAGTTCCTTGGGCTTTTGAGAAGATAGCAAAGCTCCTAGAACCCCTGGAGCAGGTCCAGTAGTCTGTGGGGAACATGATGTGCATTGTCCAGTATGTTGAGCAGGTGGAGAAAATGTAAGAGCCCTCTGGGAAGGAGTGGGATGTTTCAAAGACTTTGGAACAGATGACACAGTTTCTATATGCTTTTGTTTGGATGTGGACGTTCTCAGAGACTCTTGGGCAGATAGGGAAGTTCCCAGAACCCCTTGTGCAGATGACAAAGATCCCAAAGTTCCTTCTGCAGATAAGGGAATTCCCAGAGGCACTTGGGCACATGGAAAAGTTCCTAGTTCCTGCTTGTCACTTTCTTTATAACCTAGAGTCCCTGAGCTAGGACACAAAGGTTCTTTAATCCCCTGGGCAGCTATGGGCTTTCCCAAAGTGGTTTCTGCACAAAGGGAAGCTTGTGCACACACCTGAGTAGATGCTGGTGGTAATGGAGAAATTTGTGCCAATGCATGCGGTTCAAGAGCTGCTTGGGAATATAGGGAACTTGACACAGTTTTTGTCAAAGATGATGGAGGGGCTGGACTGGCTTGTTTTGGTGAGGTTTGACCAAAAGGCGTCAGGGCATGGGGCAAAGTTCCTGTAGTCCTCGGCACACACTGTGACCTTCCTAAAGAACCTGAGACAGAAGACAAATGCCTATGAGTAGTACGCTGGGCAGACTCAGATGTTCCCAGAGTCTTTTGAGAAGATGATGACTGCTGGAGAGAATGTTGAGTACATCGTGACTGGCACAGAGTTGCCTGAGCAGATATGCAAAGTTTGGTAGACAGAAAATGTGCTAGATCACTGGAGACTTCTAAAGAAGATTCCTGAGATCCATGATCATATAGTGAATGTCCTGTAGGCTCTGAGGGACATGGCAAATGGCCTGTAGTCCCTTGGAAAGAAGGTGAGGTATCCTGAGATTCTACCTTGTGTGATGAGTACCCTAGCTCTTTTTGGGTAGATGTTGAATTCTCTGGAAACTCTGGGGTAGATGGCAAAGAACCCACAGTTTCTTGGACAGCCATAGAATGTTCTAGAGGCCATTGTTTACATCCCACAGTTGTGAGAGTACCTGCTGTCGTTAGGGGAGCTTTCTGAGCACATTGTGCAGATGATGAAGGTTTCACACTCCCTTTGGAAGATAACAATGGTTTTGTAGTTTTGGTACTAGAAGAAGATCCTTGTTTAGATGGCAAATTTTCTAGAGTCCTAGTTTCAGATTTGGGCAGTTGCCTAGCCCCTCTCAGAGACAGAGAATGTTTTTCAGCCCCTTGATTAGATGGCAATACTTTTTCCTTCCTATGGGCATGTTGGGTAGATCCTAATGCCCCTTTATGACATGGTGAAGGGCCTCCAGTCCCTTGTGCTGATATAGATTGTCCCAGATTGTCATTTTCTGATTGGTATTCTGTCCCTTCCCCTTGTTCAGATACCAAAGGCTCTAGGGTACCTTGTGCAGAAAGATTTTTAGATGCTTTACAAGGCGTGGAAGTTTTCAGAGATGTTTGGGGTAATGGCACACATTCTAAACAATTTTTTTTAGATGTGGACTTTCCCTTAGACCCTTGGATCTTTAGAAAAGGTTGCGTAGTTTTGAAGTCTATTTTGGAAAGTGACAACTCACTTTGAGCATGGCAAACATGTTCTGGAGCCTTTGGGAGAGATGGAAATATTCCCTGAAGCCCTGGAGCAGATGGTAAACATACTAGAGCTTTTGGGGTAGACAGAGAAGGCCACTGAGCCTTTTGGGAAGATACGGATTGTCCAGCATGCCCTTGGGTAGATTGGCAACTTACCATAGTCCCTTGGTCATTTGTGGAACATTCCAAGGCCTTTGGGAGAGACATAGATGGTGTGGGACTCACCTGAGGATTCGTTACAGCTTTTGAAGTTCCTTTGGCAACAGGAGATGTTGCAAGCCCCCGTTTTGCAGAAGGAGGAAGGTCGAAACTGTCTTCATCAGATGGGAAACTTCTGAAGCCTCCTTTGTCAGAAGGATCAACTCTTAACCTGTTTTTCCTAGAAACTCGATGCCTGGGGACCACTTTGTTAGAGAGAGAACGTCTACCAGTTCCCCCCAGAGAAGGCATGTAAAAGGAACACTCTTGGGTAGGTGGAGATAATTGTAGAGCACCCTGTTGAGATATAGTACATCCTAAGGCCTCTTGCTGAGATGGAGAAGGTCTTAATGTGCCCTGTGTACCTGCGCAAGTCTTGACTGTGGCTTCAGCATGTGGGGAAGGTACTAGAGCTACCTGTGTAGATGTGGTCTCTCCTAGAGCACCATGGACATATGTGAGAGGTCTAAGAGCCTCATGGGCAGGTAGGGAAGTTTCTAGACCTCCTCCTTGTGTACATGTGGAAGTTCGAAGGGAACATTCTTCAGCTGAAGAAGGGGATAACACCTTTTGTATAGAAACATCAGGCTTCATGGCCATTTGGATGGGCAAAACAGCTTCCAAGCCCCCTTTGGAAGAAAAGGTAGAATCCAGAGCCTTTAAAGTATTTGGAATATGTTCTGGAGACACTTGTGGGCATGGAGAATGACCAACGGCCCTTTGTGCAGATGAGGAAGAGTCTATAGCACCTTGTGTAGTTGGAGAAGATGGCTGATACTCTTGAAGAGATAGGGAAGTTCCCATAGCCTCCTGTGAAGTTTGGGGAGATCCCATGGATTCTTGTGCATAGGTGGAATCCAAGGAATTCCCTTTGTTAGATGTACAGGATGCTACAGACCCTTGTGTATGCATATCACGTCCCACAGCCCCTCTTACACATGGGATTGGATCCAGAACATTCTGCACAGGTGGAATATGTCTTAGAACAACTTTTGTAGATGTGCCACATCCATAAGCCATTTCTAAAGATGGAGCTGTTTCTAGAACTCCTTTTGTAGATGTATTCTGTCCCACAGTCCCTTCCTCAGTTGGGTTAGTACTTGGAGAAATTTGTACAGGTTTGGAAAACCCTAGCATATCTGATGTGTTAGTAGAAATTTTTAGAGCCTCTCCTACTGATACGGAATGATCTAGATTCCCATGGGGAGGCAGGGAAGGTTGGATTGTCTCAGCACACTGTACAAGTATGGAGCTTGCATGGCTCACTGGCAGTGTTTTGGTACAACCTTGACTCTTTTGGTCCTGATGACAAGTCAGGAGGGCCCTTTTGGATGGTAGGGGGTATATGAATAATTCTCTGTCAGATATGGACATTTTGAAGCCCAGCTGTTTAGAAGGAGCATCTTTCATTGTCCAATTGCTGGAGTGGGAATTTTCAGGATCCCTTTTCACAGAAGGAGAATCCGTTATTCTCCTTTTATGTGGGAGAGCAGACTTGAGAACATGTCTTTGACCATCTCCTGTAGAGGGAGACAATCCTAGTGCTCCCCTGACAGATTGGGACGGTCTCAGAACCCCTGGTGAAGATGGCGAAGGTGCTAGATGACTTTGTGTGTGTGCAGAAGGCACAAGAGTCCATTGGGTGGCCTCGGGTGTTCCCACCACATCTTGTGTCTGTGTGGAACTCTCAAGAACTCCTTCTGAAAATGACAAAGGTCCTTGAGCTCCTGGTGTAGATGTTGGAAGTTTTTTCTCCACTTGGGCAGGTGTGAGCGTTGTGAGGCTCACATGGGAACTTGTGATTGCATTTAGCCCCCTTTGGACGGTAAGAGATGATCTAAGCCCATTTTTTAATGGTGTGGGACTTTGAAAGTCCTCCTGGATTAAAGGGGAAGTTCTGAAATCCCCTTGGTCAGCAGGGTCAGTTCTCAAGCTCACTTTACTAGAAGCAGATTGCTTAGGGCACTTTGGGGATGAGGGGGAACATTTTTGGCTGTCTTTGTGAGAGGACTTATCTCTCTGCCCTGCTTTGGCAGCTGTCAAACATGTTAAACTCTCCTGGGAAGAAGTGGTACGACTTGCTCCATTTGTGAAAAATGAGAAGTCACTGATCTTACTTTTGGGAGAAGAAGGTTTGGAGCTGTCTTTTTCTGATTGGGCCTGTTGTAGGTCCCCTTGACCAGAGGGGTCTTGCCCAACATGCTTTGGAGGAGAAGTGGAAAGTTTGGAGACCTGTAGGGTAGCGGATAAACTTTTGAACCTCCTTCTGGAAGAGGAGACATGTATGATTTTTCTTTCAGGACAAGTGGAAAGTCTTTGGGATGCCTGGGCAGATGTGGAATGTCCCACAGACCCTTGAAAACCTTTGGTTAGTTCCAGAACATTTTGGTGGGATACAGACCATCCCTGAGCATCTGGAGGAGAAGTGGAAGATCCCAGAACTCCTTGGCTAGATAGGGAAGGGTGTAGGGAACCTTGAATGTTTGGGGAAATTACCTGTTCACATTGGCCTGCAGAAGACTCAGCAGAAGATGACCCAGGCACAGCAAAAGAATCAGCGGAAGATGACCCAGGCACAGCCTAATAGTCAGCAGAAGATGTTCCAGGCACAGCAGAAGAATCAACACAAGATTTTCCAGGCAGAGCAGAAGAATGAGCAGAAGATGTCCCAGGCACAGCAGAAGAGTCAGAAGAAGGTGACCCAGGCACAGCAGAAGAATCAGCACAAAATGTGCCAGGCACAGCAGAAGAATCAGCAGAAGATGGCCCAGGCACAGCCGAATAGTCAGCAGAAGATGTTCCAGGCACAGCAGAAGAATCAGCACAAGATTTTCCAGGCAGAGCAGAAGAATGAGCAGAAGATGGCCCAGGCACAGCAGAAGGGTCAGCAGAAGATGACCCAGGCACAGCAGAAGAATCACCACAAGATGGTCCAGGCACAGTAGAAGAATCAGCAGAAGATGCCCCAGGCAGAGCAGAAGAGTCAGCACAAGATGTTCCATGCACAGCAGAAGAATCAGCACAAGATGTTCCAGGCACAGCAGAAGAATCAGCACAAGATTTTCCAGGCAGAGCAGAAGAATGAGCAGAAGATGGCCCAGGCACAGCAGAAGAATCAGCAGAAGATGTCTCGGGCACAGCAGAAGGGTCAGCAGAAGATGACCCAGGCACAGCAGAAGAATCACCACAAGATGGTCCAGGCACAGCTTAAGGGTCAGCAGAAGATGTCTCGGGCACAGCAGAAGGGTCAGCAGAAGATGACCCAGGCACAGCAGAAGAATCAGCAGAAGATTGCCCAGGCACAGCAGAAGAATCAGCAGAAGATGGTCCAGGCACAGCAGAAGGGTCAGCAGAAGATGGCTCAGGCACAGCAGAAGTGTCAGCAGAAGATGTCCCAGCAACAGTGTGATCTTGTTTGAAGTTTGAACTGGCATCTTCACTACTGTGTTTTATAGATGTTGCAGGTACGCTGCAACCCAACTGGTCAAAGTCCATAGGTTCTTCAAACCCAGTAGACACTACCCGGCTTTTCTTCACCTTCCCAGGTATGGGCACAGAAGATGAGGCCACTCTTTTTCTGGTGGCAGGCTGTAAAACAGATGGTCTGGTTTCCCTAGTCAGTGGGTTACTCATGCCCTCAGGAACCCTCAGAGGCAGTGGAACTTTCAATGTCCTGTTCTCTTTCAGATCCCTCAGAGGTTCCAGGGTACTCTTATTGGCTGAAGCCTTTATAAGATCTTTGAGTTCCTGTAGCTTTTCTGTAACCTTAGCGTCCGGTTTCTTGAATCTCTGGTCTTCATAGGGCTTTGTGCACCTGAACTTGTGCCTAGTCGGTCTAATGAGTCCCGGAGGTACAAAGTCCCTCGGGTTTCTGCTGATCAAGTGCTTCCCCCATTGGGGGACACTGAAGGGGGTCCCAGGCCGTGGAGGTTGGGAACCCTGCAAGTGCTTCCCCCCTTGGGGTAGGGTGTGAATATCCGGTTGGGGGACACTGAAGGGAGTCCCAGGCCGTGGAGGCTGGGAAAACAGAGGTCTACAGTCAGAGGGTAAAGTCCTTGCTGAGGCTCGCTGGCCTCTCTCCACACGTCTGGCCATTTTGAGTCATTAAGGAAATTGAAAGAAGAAATGGGAAAGTGTCTACTACCCCTTGAAGGGGCAGCGAATGTACTTGCCAATGGTGATTCACAGAAAGTAGCAGTTAAGCAGGATGTATCATTTGAGATCGACTTTCTCTCACGAGATCTGTGGATGTGTAAAGGAGGCGAGGGACACTGAACTAGAGTGACCTTTGTTCTCGAGAATCAAGCAAAGCTCCAGAGAGGCTGTCCTTGGACGTGTACAGGACTGTCTCGAGCTGCCTCACCTGGCAGTTCTGCTTGCAGTAGCAGGGCAATCATCCAAGTGTTCTGAATGAGGAGGGACACTGAGGACCGTCTTCATTAGAGTCCAGAGTGCTACCTGGTCTGGTGCCCACTGTCAGTGGCCATGACAAGGAATTGTTGGAGCATCATGATTGGAAAGGGCAAGGGGTGCTTAGGAGACTGTGCTCTCAAGTCCCATTTGTGCCAGGATAGAACCCTCTAACCGGAGGCCATCGATGTTGCAGTGATGTCTGTTGGAGCCTCGTAGCTGGATGGGAAAGGCTGATCCAGATCCTTGCTAATCAGAGTCTGTGGGGGCTAGACAGTCACTTGCATTTGTGTTACGGAAAGAACAAGTGTGAGAATTTGAATAGAGCTTAGAATGTATGGAATGATATTACAGAAAGTATTCTGTATTTTAAAGATGATCTATTCTAGATATATTTATGACAACTCTGAGCCTTCCTGGATGCAGAAAGACATCTCTAACTGACTAAATAATACTTACTCTGCAATATTTCTATTGTGCAAATAATATGCTATTATAGGTATTGTTTGGAAAATAAGAATAAACAATAGTCTCCTTAGAGTACAGATGCAAGTTGTATTTCAAACACTTCCATCTGTGTTTGACTAAGTGCATTAGATTCAGAACACAGATGCTGTTGGACTCCTGAATGTAGCACCTATGGCCTTAAACAATTGCTTAGCCTGTCCCAGTTTACAGGTTGAGTTCCTATAACATTTACATGTTTGGGTTACTTTTGAAAGGTCATCCAATTCTCCTGAAGACACAATAAACTAATGACTCACATTAGTGGCTCTGCCTGGGCCGATCGGTTTCATTCCAGTGACACAGCTGGAGCATAGTTGCACAGAATGATTTTTGAAACCCTTAGCCAAGTTGATTCTTTGAAAGGTCATGTTTGTATATCAGTTGATACACTGAGAATGTGTAAAATTGCTTATACGTATGAAGATACCATTTTACTGACATGAGAAACTTGATTTGGTTGGTTCAAATACCTTGCCAGTGTATTTGAGCAGTTTTTGATCTTGATGGATGAAGGGCATTTGTTTGGGTGCTATATTTCATTTTTTGTGAATGATTTCTGTTTCCCTTTGGCTACACAACTAATAAGCCTTGCATCATTCAGAAGCATAGGGGCACTTTCCTATCATCTAATTATTTCCCTGTGCCATTAGCTTGGTGCTTTGCTCCATTCTTTCTCCTTGGAATTTCCAAATGCTTCATTACCCACTTTCTTGGTTTAACCCCAATATATCCCAATAATTTCAATTTTAAAGGCATCTGCTGCCAGGAAAATCCGTTCTTTTCTTACAGTCTGGGGTAAATTCTGTTCTTGACTAATTCTGTCTTTACAGTGCTTATCCTCATACTAGTACATATCATAACTTTTGTCTTGCTTATCTGAATTTCCTGTTGGTCTTTGACAATCTTTGAAGAGATTGAATTTACATACAAGAATATTCCTGCTAGGCATGAAGAACTTGCTGCAGGGTAAAATGGACAGGATATTATAGGTATCAATTCAGATAATAAACACCTTTTAAGAATTGATTTGTCAATTCTAATGTCAGCACAAAATGGGTTTCTCAATTTAAGTTACAGTGACTACGTTTAGTTCACATAATCTACCAAGGTAAATTGAGTAGTGGTTTATATGTCCACGAATGACTGCTTTAAACATGGTAATATTTAAAAGAAATTTCAAATTTTCACTTTGAAATTAAATGTCTGAAGATGATTACTTGATTTATGATTGGCTAAGATTTCTGTGAATTATTTTACATACTTGTGAATGTTCCCTAAATAATATCATTATTAATAATAACATTGTAAACTTGTTCAAATAAAACAACTTTTTGCATAGTAAATTTAGAAATGAAATAACTGAATAGTATATCTTGTAGCATTTAACTCAGTAATTAATATTCAATGGACTGCTCTCTGCAAACTGAATCTGGGGATCCATTGCTGTGGAAAATACCAACACAAGTCAGCGAACATGAAGAAAGCAGGCTGTTGCCTACACAGGGCAGTTACTCTTACATTCTAGTGCTTTTGATGCAGGAAGATACTCTGGAGCCTAACAAAAGAGAAATGTAAACACTAACTCAGCCACAAAATCTTTGATATGAATCTGTTGTGCTTACAAGATATGCTAGGTTTATGTTGGTAGAGAACTTGTGCGAGTGAACAAACAGTAACTGATTTCACCTAAGGTGCACTCCTCAAGATGGAACCCATATGAAAGACTGCTCATGTGACCAAGAACCTGAGACTAGATAGCCCAGATACCTAGGGTATAGTCAAATAATAGTGGTCTACAAAAGAAGAGAAATGGAGTGATGAAATGACTCCTACTGATACTTTCCTATTCTCATAGATCAGTACCTTATTTGGCCATCACCGCTTCACTCAGAGGCCAGGGAATGCTGCAGAAAGGCAGGAAGAATGTAAGAACCAGACAGGGATTGAGGCCACTAGAGACCCTTAGAGTCTACTGAACAGGGCTCATATAAACTCAGAGAGACTGAAGCATCAAGAACAAGGCTTTCTCTAGTCTGAAGGAAGGAAGTCATATATATATATATATATATATATATATATATATATATATATATATATACGTCATATATACAAATATGTATGTGTACATATATACATATATACATACATATATACACACACACATATATATACATACACATACATACATATGTATACATGTATGCATACATATATATAATATATATTATATATATACATATATTATATATGTATATATAATATATATTATATTATATATATTATTATGTATATATATATACATATATTATATATATGTATGTATATGTATACACACACATATATAATATATAATATATATAATATATAATATATAATATATATGTATATGTATACACACACACACACACACATATATATATATATATATATATATATATATATATATATATATACACATATATATGGTTTTGTTATACACAGTATTGGGACTGGTTAGACAGGTAACTCAGCTATGCCAGCTAATCTGTTTGATCCTCAAGATGTGCATCATAGAAGGAAAGACAATGTACTTCTGACTTCCATATGTATGTTATGTGCCCTTTAAAACTTAAATAATAATGTTACACAGATAGATGTCAGATGCTGTGCAAGAGGAACAACAAAACCATTAGAACTTATGGCCTGTGGCCCATCATTAGCCCAAGCACTGTGGGTGTGCCTGAGAGAGGCAGAGCCCCGAGGACTATATTTCCTGAGGACTTCATGTGATTGTGGAGTTTCACTCTGCTTGCTACCCTCACATCACACCCATCATAATCTATAAGTTGTATGAATATTCTAAGGGGGAGTGTCCTAGACCCTCATTGGACAATGTCGTTCTCACCCAAGTGTTAGTTAGACTGAACTTCTTCAAGCATTGACGCTGGGGCAAATAAATGATTCAGCCACCACTCATGGAAAGAACTATTATGAACAAGCATGCTTTTCTTGCAAAAGCTGACCTGGTGATCAGGTGATGATTAATTCCTTGTACCCACTTTCCCCCTCCATTTCCTGATATGATTTAATAAAAAGAAAATGGTTAATGGATAGAGGTGCACCCTGAGGAATCAAAGTAGAAATGGCTGATTTTTTTATATAAAAGTTTAGTTCTGTGATTCTGTGATAAATTTTTAAGATTTACGTAAGATTACCTTTTTACATAAATAATAAAGTAATTGGTCCTTTATAACTGCAAATTGAAGCCTGTTACTCTTAGACAGACAGACAGACAGATGCCTACTGGGCATGGCTTGAGCATATATGAGACCACAAACCTCCTCCAGTGTCACCCTGCCTCAAACAAAGAAACACCTACTCCAACAAGGCTATACCACCTAGTACTGCCTATGGGCATTTGGGGTCCAATTACATCAAAGTACCACACCTACCTAGCTACATGCATACATATATTCATGGATAAGAAATAGAGAGAGGGGGTGTGGGTGGACAGAGAGAGGGATAGACAGATGATAGATACTTACATTCATAACTACATAAATACATACATTCATAAACACATACATACACACACACACACACACACACACACACACACACACACACACACACACACACATATATATATATATATATATATATATATATATATATATATGATGGATAGACAGGCAGATAGATGAGACGATAATCTAAAAACTAAAGATATGGTGCCCTTTACTTCATACACACACACAATGAGCATAGTTTACTATTCTAAATTAACACATAACAATTGGACATTCAAATGTCAAAGTCTTCTACAAGCACCAACAAAATATAAAATGTTCATTTGATGTGCATAGATTTGATTAATAACTACATTTTCCTTTGTTTCTGGCTATTTTTAGGAATTACACCCTAAAAACTCTTTCTCATAGTTGTTCATTGCTTCAGTTATTACTGTGTACTAACTGATACTTATAATCCAATAGACAGCAATGCTACAGAAGGTATTTGTAGTGCTGGTGATATTCAGTCATACACCCTCTGTTCCAAGATATATCTGTTTTAAATATATCAGTAAGAAATGGTCTTCCAAAAGACTTTGCAAACTCTTTTTTTGACGTAATATCAAAGTCCAAGCCTACCTCATGCAATGTGGCACATTCCAGGTACTGCCTTATCAGCTAGCAGCTCCTCCTCAGAGACATATCAGTTCCTTGTAGTGAATGTGGTGCTAGGTCAGGCAGCAGTCTGAGCATCCATCAGAAAACCTGGCTGACAGTCCCACACTGGTTCTCCTTCTTAAGCATATGTTCAGCTGCTAGGTCTAGGTATGAAATGTGGGGAACACATCATTTTGGTTTCTGCCTTGAGGCAGTGAGCTTCTGTTCTGGGCTGCACTTGCTAAGCTTGGGCTCTGAAACTTACAGCCTGGGAGGTCTGGAGGTCCCTTTGGGTGGATGGAAATACTATAAGTCCTAAAGATAGGGTGGGGAATGTCTGAGGACCCTGCACCAGAGGAAGACAATGTGATGTCCTCCTTGGTTAGAAAGGCATATTTGAAGATGGCCTGGGGAAAAGGAAATCTGAGACCCACTGGAAAATCAGAGGCAGGAGTTTGGAAGGATCTGAGGAGGCACAATTAAGTACTTAGTGTGTACACTCCCACAGGAAATCAGTTTGAAGTTCTGAGAACCCTTTGGATACTGGTGGACTGTAGTTCTATATTAGAACAGACAGCATGGAATCCTTTGGTGAGAAGAGGAATATTTCAGGTATAATTAGGGAGAGGAAATAGTCTAGAAGCCAATTCAGTAAAAGAGGGTACAAAGAGAACTTTGGGTAAGGGGAGACATATCCAATCTCCCTGTCTGCAGAGGAGGAATTGTTTCTGCATCTCTGGGGACATGTGATAGATCCAAGATGCTCTAAAGTAGAAGGATAAGATTAGAGCTCCCCGGGATTGTGTGGAAGAGGCTCAGCCTCTCTTACTCTTTATGTCTGGAGCACTATTGAGCAGAAGTTGAAAGTTGATTGACACCTTGAGAATTATAGAACATTCTAGGCACTCACTCTTTTACCAGCTCCTAACTTGGAATCACAATCTAGAATACATATCATCTGAATGTCCATGCTAGGCACAACAACTGTCTTAGAAGTCTTCTAAGAGGCTGGAATGCAGTAGCCTCATATTCAGTGTCTTCCTCAAAGATATGTCCATCCACACATTCCTCTGCATGGAGGACAGATTCTCTGTGTCTATGGGACCAAAATGAAGAAAGTAGTCTGATTTACCCTTGCCTTGATACTCTTGTCCTTGGAACCTCAGACCATGGTTCTCTGAGATCTTAGGTCAAAACAGTGCTTCCAAGATCACTGAAATTAGAAGTTGCATGTAGGAGATGTACTGGGAACATGGTGACTTTGTGGGGTTTCCTCGATCACACAGGCCAGGTCTGGAGCACTCTCTCTTATGAATGTCTAAATCTTCCTGTGAAGAATGGGGGAGGAGGTTGGGCAGCTTTTCATGGAAGCAGCACTGTTGTGCTCTTCCTCAAAGAGGTATTGTGCCAGGCTCATGGAAATAAGGGTGTCAAAGAACCCTGGTCCTAAGTAGGATTTCTGAGAAACTCTGTGAAAAGTGAAATGCTATACCTATTTGTCAAAGGATTAAAATTTCTGGCTATTTTCAATAAAATAAAACGGACCATTTCTCATTGAAGTAAATGTAAATACCTTGTGGAGCCAAGGAAGTTCCAGTGCTGCTTGATCAGCTTCCATTTTTTTCTGTATTTATAATATTCATATATTTTTCAGCTGTGTGGAAGGCCAGACTATAATTGTTGCATTATTTCAACAGGTCAGATGTTTATCTTTGGTCTATGAAGCATTTGGTCAGAGGAGACAAGTCCAAGGCCTTTTTCTTCAGAGCAGTAGTGTCTTATAATATATGTAGCAAGAAGAAGTTTTGAAGTAATCCTGGACAGTTTCAAATATGACAGGCATACAAAGTCAATATAACATGAAACATTGACAAGAGAGATGGTAGGTCTGAATCCCTGTTGGGCAAAGAGGGATATTTCAGGCCGATGTTGACATTGGGGTAAGATTTTGTTGCTCCCTAGACACAGGGGTGTAAGACTAAATCTTTTTGAGTAGAAGTGGAATGTCTGAGGCTCCTGTAGGTAGGATGAGAGATAATGAAGGCCATCTATGAAAGGATGACATTTACAGACATCTTGGAGAGACAGGGAAGTATACAGATGTGTTCCCCAAAATTCTGCCAGAGAACTACTACATCTGATAAACAACTTCAGCCAAGTGGCTGGTTTTAAAATTAACTCAAACAAATTAGTAGCCTTCCTCTACTCAAAGGGTAAACAGGCTGAGAAAGAAATTAAGGAATCAACAGCCTTCACAATAGTCACAAATAATATAAAGTATCTTGGTGTAACTTTAACCAAGCAAGTGAAAGGTCTGTATGACAAGAAGTTCAAGTCACTAAAGAAAGAAGTCAAAGAAGACCTCAGAAGATGGAAAGATCTCCCATGATCATGGATTGGGAGGAATAACATAGTAAAAATGGCCATCTGACCAAAACAATCTACAGAGTCAATACAATCCCCATCAAATTTCCAACTCAATTCTTCACAGCAATAGAAAGCAATTCTCAATTTCAACTTGAATAACAAAATACCCTGGACAGAAAAAGACCATCCTCAACAAGAAAAGAAAAGAGAGCATTTAATTGGCCTCCTTACACTTTCAGAGGTTAGTTCATTATCAGCATGGCAGGGGCATGGTGACCTGCAGGCAAACGTGGCTAGAACAGTAGTTGTACATACTGATCCACAGACAGAAAGAGAGACTGGGTCTGGCATTGGCTTTTGAAACCTCAAAGCTCAACCTGGATTCAATACCACATATCCTCCAACAAGGCCATATCTAATCCAATAAGGTCACACCTTCTAATTTTTCTCAAATAGTTTCACTCACTAATGAATAAGCATAGAAAATGTGAGTCAGTCTTATTCAAAGCATCACTCCCTGCAAAACATCAAAGACACTAGAGCTCTACACATGCCCATGCATATATTCCTCAGATCCTCTACACTATAGCTAAGAGAGCCTTTGTGAAAGTCTTCACCTTTACCTCTCCTTGAGAGACCCTCGTTTTTCTGCAAGGAGGCTTTTATGGGAGCTTTGTTTTTCAGAATATTATGTCATCCTTCTCCTCATTTTACATTGTATGCACATGTAACATAAACACAGCTTGGTCAATGAGGTTTCCCTTCAAAAGTTACAACTGTTTCCAAGATACTGTCTTAGCCATTATACCTGGATATCAGAAATGCAAATAGCCAGAAGTATGTCAAACTGATCAGTTTCTCAGACCTGCAAAAACAAATGTTTTCTTGAATTACTTAGAGTATAAACAAATAAAAATGATATACAAAATAGTTGAACAGAAAGGTTTAAGAACTTTGGCTATTCATGCTGCTGGAAGAAGCAGGCATTCTGATGGAGGACAGTCTCTCTGAATCATGCCTTCTAAGTGGGCACACATACCCCCAGGAAAATTTATTTTCTAAGCAGCTATAAAATGAAATAGTGCGATATGCAGATCTGAAGTTCCACTAGCAGTCCCTATCATACAACAGAATCCCAATACACTGGAATCAGTTATGTATATAGATAAAAGTCTACTTAATAATGAGTGTGTGTTTCCATGTGTGTGTGTTTTTCTGTGTGTGTGTGTGTTTGTGGGTGTGCATGTGTGTGCCTGTGTGTGTGCATGTGTGTGCCTGTGTGTGTGTGTGTTTGCATGTGCGTGTGTGTGTGTGTGTGTGTGTGTGTGTCCTTTATTCAAAGAGCCCTAGGTTGGGACACTGGAAAAATACATGGATAGATTCTTCAGCAGCTAAGAGCTCTTTGTTTCTTCAGTGTTCCTGAGATCAGTTACCAGCACCCATGTCATGAAGCTCACAACTGCCTGCAACTCCAGCTACAGAGGATCCAATTACTCTGGGTTTGACACATCCACAACCTTCCTCTCCCGTAATTGAAAGCAAAAATTTAAACACAAAACAACCAACTGGCATAACTTAGTACTTGTCCTTTTATATTTTTAGGGAAAATTTTTCTGTTTACAAAAATTATAGCATTTAATGGTGAGAAAGGTCATCTATTAAAGATGGTATCAGGTGACATCAGGTGACCCTTGTGAAAATTGCAGAACTACAAGCCAGCTAGTGAGTTGTTCCATAAACAGGAGAATTCGTGCAACTCATGGAGGTCCATGGATCCATGGATCCAGGGTGCCAGGGAAATCAGTACACGCAGGGTCCTGCATGACAACAGGAAATGCTTTTGCGACATTCCAGGCTCTAGTTATTACCACTGGGTATCTCTAAATGAGTGGATGTACCCTCACAGATCTAAAATTCTGCATGTTCTTCATGGTACATGGTAGGTCGTCAACAAAGTCCACCCTGGCCCAACTTTCCCCTTCCTGCCATAGAAAGGATGAGACTTGCTGAAATCAAACACTATGACCATCAGAGAGACCACCTGGAAGTATCTCAGTAAGAACAGCACACACTCATGCTTGCATTGAGATTGAAGCTTTACAGCCATTAACGTGATGCAGGGAGATGTGGATGGGAGATTTAACGAGGAAAAAAGACCATCAGACAGTTTTTATCCATATTAGCAAATGTCTCCTTGATATGTATTTCAATATTAGAAAAGTAGATTTCCACTGTGTGTGGATTCATACACACAGAAAATAGAAAGAGAAATCATGGTCCTCTTGGCTTTTATAACCAATCCATTTCCTGCTCTGGGAT
This sequence comes from Arvicanthis niloticus, assembly GCF_011762505.2. Lineage (NCBI taxonomy): Eukaryota > Metazoa > Chordata > Mammalia > Rodentia > Muridae > Arvicanthis > Arvicanthis niloticus. The sequence goes on along the minus strand of NW_023045016.1, from coordinate 7,342 downwards.
GCCCTCTGCTCCATTGCACAGGGGTTGCTGACTCAGTAGGAACAAACATACTATACTATGACTTTGGCACTTTTCACTGATATAGGAGACTAGGAGGTACTCTTTGAAGAAGGATGTGAAATAGAACCTCATTCCTTCCCTGTAATTGAGTTTGTGTGATCTCCCATTAGTGTGCCTCATCCTAAAATAGGTAAGTTAAGAATAATGGTACTATTTGTTCCTGAAATTGTTTTACAGAATAATGTCAAACATAGTTACTGAGATGTGCCCATCTGGCAACAAAAACCATAATTTAAGATCCAGATTCTACCTTTTCTCCTCAGAAATTGTCCCAGAGGTTCTGGTAGTCATGTCATCTTGGACTACTTCAGTATTAGAAGCCATTAGATCATCACTGACCTTGTACATCTTTTCTGGGACACATATGCTTAGGACTTTGTCCTCTACATTGACACACATTCCCACATCAGAGTTAGCTGTGAAAATCTCACATTTTAATATTACTATTCTTTATTTGATTGTCAAGACAGGGAGTCACTGTGTAGCCTTAGTTGTCCTAGAATTCACTCTGCAAATGTGGCAGGCCTCAAATACAGAGATCCACATGACCCTCTTCCTCTTGAGTGCTGAGACTAGAGCTGTACACCATTCACCACAATCTTGCTTCACAATATATTTCTCAGTAGTGTGATCCTGGATTTCTTCAAGGAAGGTACATGCCTGCTTCCAGCGATGCACAAGTTTCCTTCTTTTACATTTTCTCTTTCCCTGGGGTATATAACTGGTGTGATTCAGTCACCACAGATTCTGTACAAACTCTAGAAGTACTCTAAGTTATGGTCTGAGGCATAATGTGAACTACACCTTAAACAAGGTAGTATGATATGGAAAACAAACTTAGATTTCTAGCATCATAATTATATATTAGCGAGTATTGTGGTTTAGTGAAAGTGTGACTTGCTTAGATCTATAAAAGCAGACCCCTTCTGGTCATGGCTGGAATATATATTACAGAGAATATATATTACAGAAAACATTCAACAGTAAGTATGAACAATATTAATTCTCATACTATGTGAGGAAGCAGGCAGTCCTACTTGTGGCTTTGATAGTTTTATGTGTGAATGTGACTTAGTCCAGGAAAGATGAGCTAGGTTTGTTTTATAGGCTGTGGAACTATTTCTAGAAGACATAAACATTTCAGTCAGCAGGCTGAATGAAAGCCAGATGTATTCAATAGTGTGAACAGAAGCATCCAGCACACACAGGGCACAGACACCATGGAGACTATACCCTGTGTGGAGTTGTGTAGGATGACTTTAGAAACTGTGAGAAACAGATTCTTTTCATGTCAGCCTTCTCCTCATGGCATCTTCTCTACACTATATAATAGTAATATTTCTTTAAATACCAGAAGTAGGATAATATTTCAATTCCTCTTTTAATGATTTGTTTGTTTTTTATAGTAGAATATATTGTCACTGTCTTCAAACACATCTGAAGAGGACATCAGATCACATCACAGATGGTTGTGAGCCACTGTGTGATTGCTGGGAATGGAACTCTGTCCATCTGGAAGAGCAGTCAGTGCTCTGAAGGGCTGAGCCATCTCTCCAGCCCTTATTCCTATTCTTAAATATTATATTAGGAGGTACATTCATATATAAAAGTTGAAAATGTCTTTCATGACATTACAGTGATTTACTAGCCTATGCAAGTGACTAGGTTCAATACCCAGAAAAACACACATCCACATCCACATGCATACACACAGACACAAACACACACACACACACACACACACACACACACACACACACACACACCAAATATGCAACATGCATACAGGCACACACAGTTCTTATTCATCAAAACAGTTTCAGTCCTTACATGTATTTTCCATTGTTGTCTGAACCAAACAATCTTGGTTGGGAAGGTGAAAACAATAAAGATAAACAAATGTCAAGACAAGCAGGAGTTGTGTCCCCTGCAGTGCAGGGAATTTTCCTCATATAAAGGTAGTCAATGATTCCACATTAGACAGGAATTTCAGAAATAGTCACCATGAAGCAACATCACTGAGTCTATTAAGTAGTAAGACAAAGAGTCATGTAGAAAAAGGACACAAGACACTATGCAAGTAAGCACAAGAATTGGGTGGGCATATGCTTTTCAAGAGGATGTGCCCCGTAGGTGGCATTGAGATGCTTATACTTATGAGCCTGTGGAATTTGGAGTCATATGTCTCAATGCATATAATATCAAACAAGGTTAAAAGCAAAGTTTAAAATGTACCTGGGGATTTAAAATGAAGTGAAACAGCATGAGCTGGCTTTTAGGATAGCCTTTCTGTGAAGCAACATGTAAGGGGCTTTTTCAGTGTGTGGTTTGCAGATGTAGGAAGGAGAAGGGGGTGCTAATATAGTAAACCTGAAGACTATAAACAGTCTGGCCCAAATAAGATTTGTTGTTTATTACTTAAAATGTCCTTGGGGAAACTGTGCTTCATTATCTATGCAGACTACTTTGATTTAACCAGCTGTGTTTCTAGACTCAGCAAGAAAGGCTCTCTAGATCTAAAGGTTAGGAGATACCTTCTTATCTTGATTGGCTTCACTGTTACCTGACTTTTCCTTGGCTTCTTTCCTCCTATAGAAATATCCAACTGCAGAAGAGGGATGTCCTTTAGTCAGGAAAGCTAGGTAATATGGTGGTTTATTAATAACATGTGTAACCTATCTACCCACAGACAGTGTATCCAGTCACTTTAAAGCTACTTATGGAAATGCACTCCTTCCATTAGTCCTTCCATTCCTTATTGTTTCCTCATTCTCTTGGGTGCCTGTGAAGACCATGGAATGAAGACTTCCCAACCTGCTTCTTCTGCATTATCTCCAATGCAGTCCTTTGAATTGGCAGCAAGCTCCTATTTACCAGTTAGACCAGCAGTGGCTCCACAGGAGGGAGAAGTTGATGGTCCCTATAGAATCCCATTCAGCCCCATATCTTCCAGAGCAGAAAATGTTAACACTGAAGCACTTGGGGTCAGACCTGAGCTAACAGTCTCATTGAGCCCAAGACCCCAGAAGCAATGAACAAGAGACCTACAACACCCCCATCCCAATACTGTCTTCATGCAACCAGCAATGACAGGAGAAGGCAAATGTGCACAGGCCTAGCATATGCAATGCAAACATGAGATCATGTTCTAAATAGATGATATAGTCCTAAACCAAGCCATCCAGAACATAGGACCACCAAATTCTGGTCACAGAACATTTACCTGGGTTTTGTTTTCTAAACCAGTGTTGTCTACCTAGTTTCTCTATGTACAAGCCAGGTCTGAATAAGTGCATCAGAATGAATGTCACAATTAGGTCTGCAGAAATAAAACATATTTTACCTGAGGCTACCTCAAGATTCATTTTATCTCCCCACTTTGTTTTATCTCCCCCCCTTTGTGTTATGACTCATAGCATTTAGATTTACTCTAGGTCTCTGGGCTATCCAGTCTCTGGTCTTGATCACCAAAGCAGTGTCAGGTGTAGGTCCCCTGTAGTGGGATGGGCCTTAAGTCAATTCAGATGTAGGTTGTTTACTCCCACAGGATTATGCCACAGATGATCTAGCATATTTTGCATTTGGGACCACCATGTAGATCCAGATATTTGTGGCTGGACTGATGTTTGCATTTCTCTTTTGGTGGCTTGCAGAGTACTTTCCTGTACCAAAGACACCAGAATGTAGGGGTGAAAGATCTGTGTAGGTAGACACCAGCTCTACACCTCTCCATGGTCATGAGATGTGTGTGTGTGTGTGTGTGTGTGTGTGTGTGTGTGTGTGTGTGTGTGTTTCTTTAAGAATTGAAGGTTCCTCTCAGTTTGCAGAGAGCAAACTATGGTCTCAGCAATTCCTGGGGTGCTATGTGATGCTCTCAACTGGATTTTATGATCCCTGCATGGGGACCTGAGACGTAGCTTTTGCAAGAAAGCATGCTTGTTCATAGTAGTTCTTTCCAAGAGTGGTTGGCTGAATCATTTATCTGCCCAGCGTCAATGCTTGAAGAATCAGTCTAACTAATACTTGGGTGAGAATGACTTGTCCAATGAGGGTCTAGGACACTCCCCCTTAGAATATTCATACAACTTATAGATTATGATGGGTGTGATGTGAGGGTAGCAAGCAGAGTGAAACACCACAATCACATGAAGTCCTCAGAAAATATAGTCCTCGGGCTCTGCCTCTCTCAGGCAACCCACAGTGCTTGGGCTAATGATGGGCCACAGGCCATAAGTTCTAATGGTTTGTTGTTCTCTTCTTCACAGCATCTGACATCTATCTGTGTAACATTATTATTTAAGTTTTGAAGGGCACATAACATACATATGAAGTCAGAAGTACATTGTCTTTCCTTCTATGATGCACATCTTGAGGATCAAACAGATTAGCTGGCATAGTTGAGTTACCACTTACCTGTCTAACCAGTCCCAATACTGTGTATAACAAAACCATATATATATAATATAATATATATATATATATATATTATATATATATTGGGGGTTGTGTTGTGTGTGTGTGTGTGTGGTGTGTGTGTGTGTATACATATACATATATATTATATATAATATATATGTATACATGTATGTATACATGTATACAATATGTATGTGTATGTAATATATATGTGTGTGTGTTATATATGTATGTATATATATGTATATATGTACTTATAGATATATGTATATATGACTTATATATATATACATATATATATATGACTTCCTTCCTTCAGACTAGAGAAAGCCTTGTTCTTGATGCTTCAGTCTCTGAGTTTATATGAGCCCTGTTCAGTAGACTCTAAGGGTCTCTAATGGCCTCAATCCCTGTCTGGTTCTTACGTTCTTCCTGCCTTTCTGCAGCATTCCCTGGCCTCTGAGTGAAGCGGTGATGGCCAAATAAGGTACTGATATGAGAATAGGAAAGTATCAGTAGGAGTCATTTCATCACTCCATTCTCTTCTTTTTAGACCACTATTATTTGACTATACCCTAGGTATCTGGGCTATCTAGTCTCAGGTTCTTGGTCACATGAGCAGTCTTTCATATGGGTTCCATCTTGAGGAGTGCACCTTAGGTGAAATCAGTTACTGTTTGTTCACTCGCACAAGTTCTCTACAACATAACCTAGCATATCTTGTAAGAACAACAGATCATATCAAGATTTTGTGGCTGAGTTAGTGTTACATTTCTCTTTTGTTAGGCTCCAGAGTTATCTCCTGCATCAAAAGCACTAGAATGTAAGAGTAACTGCCCTGTGTAGGCAACAGCCTGCTTTCTTCATGTTCGCTGACTTGTGTTGGTATTTTCCTCAGCAATGGATCCCCAGATTCAGTTTGCAGAGAGCAGTCCATTGAATATTAATTACTGAGTTAATGCTACAAGATATACTATTCAGTTATTTCATTTCAAAATACTATGCAAAAACTTGTTTTATTTGAACAAGTTTACAATGTTATTATTAATAATGATATTATTTAGGAACATTCACAAGTATGTAAAATAATTCACAGAAATCTTAGCCAATCATAAATCAAGTAATCATCTTCAGACATTTATTTCAAAGTGAAAATTTGAAATTTCTTTTAACTATTGCCATGTTTAAAGCAGTCATTTGTGGACATATAAACCACTACTCAGTTTACCTTGGTAGATTTGTGAACTAAACGTAGTCACTGTAACTTAAATTGAGAAAACCATTTTGTGCTGACATTAGAATGCCAAATCAATTCTTAAAAGGTGTTTATTATCTGAATTGATACCTATATATCCTGTCCATTTTACCCTGCAGCAAGTTCTTCATGCCTAGCAGGAATATTCTGTATGTAATTCAATCTCTTCAAAGATTGTCAAAGACCAACGAAATTCAGATAAGCAAGACAAAAGTTATGATATGTACTAGTATGAGGATAAGCACTGTAAAGACAGAATTAGTCAAGAACAGAATTTACCCCAGACTGTAAGAAAAGAACGGATTTTCCTGGCAGCAGATGCCTTAAAATTGAAATTATTGGGATATATTGGGGTTAAACCAAGAAAGTGGGTAATGAAGCATTTGGAAATTCCAAGGAGAAAGAATGGAGCAAAGCACCAAGCTAATGGCACAGGGAAATAATTAGATGATAGGAAAGTGCCCCTATGCTTCTGAATGATGCAAGGTATTGGTTGTGTAGCCAAGGGAAACAGAAATCATTCACAAAAAATCAAATATAGCACCCAAACAAATGCCCTTCATCATCAAGATCAAAAACTGCTCAAATACACTGGCAAGGTGTATAACCACCAAATCAAGTTTCTCATGTCAGTAAAATGGTATCTTCATACGTATAAGCAATTTTACACTTTCTCAGTGTATCAACTGCTATACAAACATGACCTTTCAAAGAATCAACTTGGCTAAGGGTTTCAAAAATCATTCTGTGCAACTATGCTCCAGCTGTGTAACTGGAATGAAACCGATCGGCCCAGGCAGAGCCACTAATGTGAGTCATTAGTTTATTGTGTCTTCAGGAGAATTGGATGACCTTTCAAAAGTAACCCAAACATGTAAATGTTATAGGAACTCAACCTGTAAACTGGGACAGGCTAAGCAATTGTTTAAGGCCATAGGTGCTACATTCAGGAGTCCAACAGCATCTGTGTTCTGAATCTAATGCACTTAGTCAAACACAGATGGAAGTATTTAAAATACAACTTGCATCTGTACTCTAAGGAGACTATTGTTTATTCTTATTTTCCAAACAATACCTATAATAGCAATTATTTGCACAATAGTAATATTGCAGAGAAGCATTATTTAGTCATTTAGAGATGTCTTTCTGCATCCAGGAAGGCTCAGAGTGTCATAAATATATCTAGAATAGATCATCTTTAAAATACAGAATACTTTCTGTAATATCATTCATACATTCTAAGCATCTATTCAAATTCTCACACTTGGTTCTTTCCGTAACACAAAAACGCAAGTGACTGTCTAGCCCACACGACTCCGATTAGCAAGGGTCTGGATCAGCCTTTCCCAATCCAGTATCGAGGCTCCAACAGACATCACTGCAACATCGATGGCCTCCGGTTAGATGGTTCTATCCTAGCACAAATGGACTTGAGAGCACAGTCCTCTAAAGCACCCTTGCCCTTTCCAAATCATGATGATCCAACAATTCCTTGTCATGGCCAATGACAGTGGGCACCAGACCAGGTAGCACTCCTGGACTCATAAGAAGACGGTCCTCAGTGTCCCTCCCATTCAGAACGCTTGGATTGATCGCCACTGCTACTACAAG